>NW_026848147.1:949432-1022764 GCF_030411735.1 Phialemonium atrogriseum
ACCCCACCCCCCCCCCACCCCCCCCACCCCCCCCCCCCCCCCCCCCCCCCCCCCCCCCCCCCCCCCCCCCCCGCCCCCCCCCCCCCCCCCCCCAGGCGGACAAAACACACATACCATGAGGATAACGTTTGCATTGGGGTATTTCCCATGGACCCCTTGGACCAATTTGGTGTAAGCATCGACATAGCTCTCAGTTGAAACATTATTGGCCTCATTTTGGTCATTCGTGCCAATGTTGATCACCACAATATCTGGCGGAGTATGTCGAGAGAAGTCCCAAGGCTCGGGGTTGTCTAGTAAAATGCCAAATGTCTTAGTTAATGTGCTCAGAATTGCTCCAGCGGCATGATTTTGCAAGAAGCAATACTCTGGACTTGCCGAAAGGATAAACAGGGACCTACCTCCCCAAATATCCATCGCCTGGGAGCGGGTGTCGGAGGTGTAGAACCACTGATGGACCTGCCCCCGGGGATTTCCCCAGCAGTCCTGGTCCGCGGCGCAGATGCCTGGGTACCCAATTATATCATACTCGGTGTTTCCTAACCCGGCACCGAGCCCATACGCGAAGCTAGACAGCGACTCGTATGTGTTCCCATATCCCGCAGAGAGGCTGTCTCCGATGACCTCTACTCTTCTGGGGTGGTCGGGTACTTGAATCAACTTTTCCCCGTGGGCGACGTGGACCTTGTCGATTTGCACACCGTATCCCCAATTGCTTACCCGCAGTTCCAAGGTCGAGGGATTTACCGGGTCGGTGAGATTCGCTCCTGGAGTCTCCGGGCTGACAAGGAGATGTGTTGCGCCTTTCGTGATGTTGGTGAATTGCCAGTCAAGTCCACTGATCCTGTATCCAACGAGGACACCCTGATCCGTCAGATTTCCGAATGAGATGGCCACCGTCTGTCCAGTGTAGCCAAAGACCAGTCCCGCGGCGCTGTTGTGGTTGAGATTAGCCACTGTAAGTGGGTGCGCACACTTTACGCCTCGCAAGGAATCGCCTTCAAAGGATACTTACGACCACCAGGAGTAGTGCTTCGAATCCCACCGTCCCTTGTAGGAGAGTTCGGAAGCGTTGGCGGGATATGTGGCAAACGAGTAGTTAGATGGCTGGATTTTTGTGTTGGGAAAATCCACCATTCTTGGCTGCCCATTCTGAAGGATTGTCCCTGCCGCCAAGGAGAGGAATGCGAGGCCAAGTCTAAGTGAGATGCCAGCCATTTTTCTCACTCTCTATGCCCCCGAGCGATGAAGAGAGAGAATATACGTAGGTAAAGGGTGATGGAAGACAATAGAGCGCAGTAATCCGCATCGACTTTATTAAAACCTTGCCCAAGCTATGAACGCGACATTAGGCTGACAAGAGAATATCCATGGTGCTACTTCAATATATTCTGGAAACCATAATAGACTAATAAGACGCCTTAGCATAAGCGAGGGCCATCTCGGCCGTGGGAAGCAAGAAAAAGGAAGGGAAGTTGAACGCGGATATAATTATATTGCCTGTGAACCGCAGTGCCCTCCTGCGAGAGTGAAATGGTAGCTCGGAAAGGCCACCTCCGCTCTGGTTTAGGTAACGAACGCGTCTCTTCTAAATCTTGCGATGGTCTTGTTCCCAGGGCTTGGAATTATGGCCATAGTAATTACCAGCGGAAACAAGGTTTGACAAACCGTGTTAAAATATCCTGACGACTATAAACCGGTCGCCAGCCATCATGAGTGGTCCTCCTTACCCAAGTATATTCCCAGTAACCAACTAATTACTGTGTACTGCGGTAGCGTGGGAACTGTGGATCGGCGGCTTGTGGTTGGATCGCATCCAAGATCTCTGTGCACCGAAGTTTGCAATCAGCGATTTAGCACCTGAGAGAGCAGTATTTAACCGTCAGTTCCTCCCGCACAACTGCCTCATCTGGTAACACAAAAAACCCTGGTACAGATTTCTCGCAACCTGGATGAGTTTCTCATAGGGGGCGGCAGCAAAAAAAAAAAAAAAAAAAAAAAAAAAAGCGGGGCCGGGAAAGAGACAGCTAACATCTATCGTTGGCTTCCACTGCCTGCTGAGCGCGGGATTAGCGTCTGACAATCTTTATCTGCAAGATCCTTTGACAGTTCCTGATATGCCCAGCGGCTGCTGCAGACTCGGCAGTTTTCCTTGATAACTCATGTCGTGTCTGATAGCGATAACAAGTAATTACAGTGTAAGATAATTACAAATTGCAGGCTCGTATCTATCAGCAACCATCTGCTAATCATTCCACCTGATAAGCGATAACAGAACTCCCTACCAATGTGGCGGCTGGCGTCGGCTGGAGAGTGACACAATCTGAGGAGATAAGGTTCACCTGAAAACCCCCTCTTCCATCTCGTGCTAGAAAAGAATAAATAAACTGGTACCCTCTCTAGTTTTGTCACAACCTGGCACCTCCCTTCCAAGCACCTTTGATCTAAGAAGACACACCTCGGGTCTACTCCTAAGAACACCTCCATGGCTTCCGAGGCGGTTATCAAACCCATCGTCCATCCTGAGGGATCAGGCATTGACTTCGGAGCCGTTGTCTCCAACGTTGATATCGAAAACCTTACTGGTAAGATACCATGCAACCCACGAGGTGACTTTTCGTTGGCAATGACGCCCTGAAAGCACTGGGAGAATACCCGTGAAATCGGTAACCTCCTATGGTAAGTAAGACAAGACAACTCGTCTCGGCCAGCGCGACATATCGACTGACGCCTCTCAGATGCCGACTTTGACGCTATTCATGACGCGCTTTTCGAGCACCAGGTTCTGGTCTTCAAGAACCAGAGTCACGTCTCTCCCAGAGCACAGTATGAGATGACGCAGAAGTTCGACCCCGCGGCCACAGGCTCGTACGGACATGGCAAAACTCTAGACGCGAAACGCTCCGTCCTGCACCCCGACTTGAAGACCATCCCGCACCAGCCACAAGTTCAAGTCATCGGCAACGGCTTCGTCGAGGAGTATGAAGGCCTGAAGAACATTCACCTTCGCCACCCCCATCACCGCAGCTTCCATGCCACCGCTATTCCTGCTGAAGACGATCTGGATTTCACACGGTTCTACAGATGGCATATCGACGCTGCTCTGTACGGTCTCGCGCCTCCCATCGTGACGTCCCTTCTCGCAGTGCGCGTCCCCGGCGGCCGTACTCAGACGGTTCGCTACGACGACGATACTGGTGATGAACTGACGGTCCCTCTGGGCACCACGGCTTTTGTATCTGGCTACGCCATGTACGACCTTCTCTCTCCTCAAGAACAAGAGTTCGTCCGCACGACCAGGGTCGAGTACGCCCCGCATCCGTACGTGTGGATGAGTGGCGCGAAGTCCCGCTCTGACGGCCTCGGCATGCTTTCGGAGGACAGGGAGATACCGTTGACGGACTTGCCGCCCATCGAGGAGGCCAAGATCCAGATCCTGCCCATGTGCTGGCGCAACCCGTGCACCAGCCGCCTTGCTTTGCAGGTTCATCCGTCCGCTGTACGGAAGCTGCACTTGGCAGATGGCACTGTGGTTGAGGACCTTGCCACGGTTCGTGACATAGTCTACCGCCTCCAGCGACCAGGTATCGCTCCTAAGATGGTGTACGCGCACGATTGGGAACAAGGCGACTTTGTTCTCTTCCATAACCGTGGTCTGATCCATTCTGTCGTGGGTGCCTTTACAGAGCACGAAGTTCGTTTGTTTCGACAGTGCAACATTGCTGCCAGTTACCTTCCTCAAGCGCCTTAGGTAATTATTGCGTCGATTTTTCTAGTTAGTTTGCTTTGGTATCTATCTTAGCAGTATCTCCAAGCCCATTCCTTCTCAGGCCACCACTGTGCTCTCTAGATAACCCTAGAGAGCAAACCAACACTTGCGGACATCTTTGAACGCCAGTCTAATTTCCCAAGTGGCGCCGCTGCCGCCTGCCTAGAGCGAACGAACATTTCTCACGTTGATTCGTCATGAGACAGATTCTGCGGGGTCGGACATTGGTTCCTCCACTCAGATCGTAATCTGTTTGGACGACATTGCTGATATTGTTGGAACATGTCCGGGAGCGCTCGTCCACCCAGGAGGAGTATAACATTTAGATATAACCCAGCTGGAGCTCTGTTAAGGGTTGGTAATCTACCCCTTGAGCCCTGAGACGGTACGAGACGCATGTCTACATCTCCTGGTCGGAACAACTCGTCGTCTATCGTAACAAATGCGTGGCTGATAGGAAGCCGGGACAGGTTCTTGGCATTCTCAGACCGCCAAGTCGCCAACGCCAACAAGCAGTTTGATGTAGTATTTACAAAGGCAGCGCAGCGGCTCGCCAGCGGGATGCATCCTATTGGCTGGTAGGGATTAACCCCGCTCTCTGAGCAATGGATGGGGGTCGGAGGAAGGGGGGGATATGGGGTGCAACCATATTAAAAGCCTCCCACACCACCCCGTAAGGAGGCTTCTTTTCATCTCGCAATCTTCCATTGAACCTCCCCATGTCTGCGACGGAGCCAAAGTCTGGGCAACCAGAGCCGATCGAGGCGCCCTCCTCACTCGCTCCAGAACCCGCGACGGCGACGACGGCAAAGACGCTCCCCATGCTTCCGCCGGAGCACTGGACCGAGGTGGCCGGCCAGGTCTGCAGCAATCTCATCTCTTATTCCATCTCTTCGACCGCGGAATATGGAGGATTCAGCTTACCAGTTCCAACAGGATGGCGATGGCGGCGACGACGCTGACTCGGCCCATGGCGACGATGCGGCGGAGTCTACGGCATCCCTCACGTCCACCATCCTGAGATACAGGACCATTCGGGGGCGGACTTATCACAGTGAGATTGGCAATGCTCAGTACTGGTGTGCCCCCCAGTTCTCAACTATTCTTATCTCTAATTGGCACATACTAACTTGCACAATTACCTGCCGTAGGGGAGCCAACGACGATGGCCATAGCGAGTCTCTAGACATCCTGTGAGGAAGACAGTGGGGGACATTTGGTTGTTTGATGCTTACAAGTTACAGAAACCATGTTTTTAATCTCTGTCTCGACGGTCGACTTTATGTGGCACCCATCACGGATGATCCCAAGGTCAGTAGTCACTCAAAATCTACTCCCAGTCAACGGACCCATTGAGTAATTATGTGTTGTCTCTTTTAGAAAGTCCTTGACATAGGAACTGGTACCGGTTAGTTGTCGTCATTCGTCCCGAGCATCTTCGGCACCCGTTCTAACTGTTCCTCTTCCCAGGAATCTGGGCCATGTAGGTAAACTTGACGGAAACGACGCCGTCTCGTCGCCATGGGGCAATGCTCACCCCTTGATAGCGACTTTGCAGATCAGTTCCCGGGGTGTGACGTGATTGGCACGGACATCAGTCCTATCCAGCCCGGCTGGGTACCCCCGAACCTCAGATTGTGCGTTATCGACCCCTTGAGCTCGAAGAGGGAACAGACAGGAAGCCAAGCCAACTAACGATCCGCAGTGAGATTGAAGACTGTACTCGAGAATGGACCTTTGAAGAGAATGGATTTGACTTTGTCCATATCCGATACCTGACGGGCTGTATCCTGGACTGGACCGAATTCTTCAAGGAGGCCTACCGGTGCCTAAAACCGGGCGGGTGGTTGCAAAGCTACGAGTCGTCTCCTACCGTTTTCTCCGATGATGATACTCTCCCCAAGGATAGCGCCATCGCTCAGTGGGGGCCAATCTTTATGGGGGGTGGCGAGAAGACCGGGCGAACCTTTGCCGTGGTAGATGATGGGCTCCAGAACACGGCCATGGAGAAGGCTGGGTTTGTGGATGTTCAAGAAAAGTGGATCGAGGTACCCTCCTTTTTTTTTTAATTCGATTTCTGTCTCTACTCGTGACTGGTAACTCACACATATATCTTCACTATGTAGGTTCCTAGCGGTGGCTGGCCTAAGGATCCAAAATTGAGGGAGATCGGCCAATTCTCACAGGTGGCGCTCTTATCAGACGTTGAAGGCTTCATCTTGTTCTTCACGAACGTTCTGGGCTGGTCCAGAGATCAGGTCCAAGTCTACATCGCCCACCTTCGGCGAGAGCTTCGTTCCTTGAAGCATCATGTCTACTATAAGCAAAAGATTGTATGGGGCAGGAAGCCGGAAGCACAATGAGACTTTCTATGCGGGGCATGGGTCATACGGGAGTGAAAGCACAGTAAGGCTGAGAAGGCTGTAAAGGCCGCAAGGAAAGACAGGTCGCTAAGGGATGGAAAGGGGTTGCTGACTAGCTTCTTGACCAAATTTGCTGCAGAGCCTCGCGCTGCCGAGGTTCTCAGCCTAAATATCAAGCGCCAGGGCAGCCAACATTATCGTCCTGTGTCTAATGCATTCCAGGACGGCCTTTCACGTGCACCCTGCTGTTTGCTAGAGGTACTGTAAACACGGAAACCTGTGTCACCCAAGTTGAGCCCACTGTCTGTTGGCTGCTGGCGGTGGCGGTGGCGGTGGCGGTGGCGTTGGTCTTCTGGGGAGGGGTAAATGGCTGTGAATGCTGCTTTATTAGATTGGATGCCCTATTTATCTGATGACAAGCTAGATAAAAGCTGTGCAACCTAGTTAGACCACTTTAACTGGGAAGGACCGTCCCATATTGTGTGATTGCCCACGCTCCCTGCATAATTAAATGCAAACTATGACTCACCAGTCTTCTAAGATGCATAATGGGGTGATTATCGAAAAACGAGGCTGTAATGTCCCAGAAAAGCTGCAGCGTAATATCGAAAAATGAGGCTGCAGCGTAAGGCAGCATCGGAACTGCGTAGACTTGACCAGCTTAAATAACGCATGATCCCTTTCTCCTAATAAAGATACCGAGAATAAGTTGAAAATTTCTTAATTGTCTAAGTACGGTATCTTTCATTGTTCAACCGCTTAGTCGTGCTCTTTTCACTTCATTGCAAACCCAAACCCAAAACTCGAACCCAAGCATGTCGGCCACTACCACTGGAGTGATCCACATCTACATCGACAACTCCAATCTGTGGATCCAAGGGCAGAAGACATACGCCGAGAAAAAAGCTCTCGAGGTTGAGTGGGACCCGACGTGGCGATTCGACGTTGGTCGTCTGAAGGCCATCCTCACTGAAAACTCTGGGCTACAAGCCGACGAGAAAGAGTTCGATGTTAAGGTCAACTTGTACGGATCCACCCCTCCCCCCGTGGATACGGTCTGGAGAGCGATTGAGTCCCACAACGTGAATGTGAGCACGTTCGCAAGAAGTTCGTGGACTGGGCGCGAAAAGCAAGTGGACTCAAAAATAAACGTCGACTCCGTTGCCGAAGCGGCTAAGGCGTACTATCGCCAGATTCCCAGTGCGTTCATGATTGTCTCAGGTGATAGAGACTTGCTCTCGGCGGTGTCGAAAATCACGACGGAATACGAGTTTCGGGTGCATGTGTGGTCGTGGAAGAATGGCCTTGCCGGTGTATATACGCAGCAGCAGGAAGACAAGCTTATCCGAGTGCACTTGCTTGACGACTATCTCGAGAAAATCGGCTTCCGCGAAACCACGTTCCGCGTCGATCGGAATACCATCAGCCCCCACAGCATCGTTGTTCTCGATCCGACGCCCAAGGCCACTGAGATCCAAGAGTTTCTTTCACGTCTGAGAATTCCAGTCTACCGGTACGTCTGCGCCAAGAAACGCGCTGACGCGTCTAGCGAAGACCTCGTCATTATACCTGCGCACACGAAGAGAATGAGCTTCGATGACCTGGTCAATTTGTTTGAGGAAGCTAAGGCGCAGCTCGAAACTCATGGGCTGAGCGTGTTCACTTACATGGAGTACTCCCAGCAGTATATTGGGGACTCTAGAGACGAACTGGGGATTTCCAATAGATTCAAAGAGCTGCCAGAAGACGACGGCGAGAATGACGACAAGGATGACGAAGAAGATGACGGCGAAAATGACAACGACGACGACGACGACGACGACAACGACTCCTTCATTGAGGTTAATCGTCGTTCAAAGCAACAAAAGAGCCGTTTGAAGAAGGACGAGCAAAAGTCTCGCAGCCGATGCATCTGGCGAAAATACTGCAAGAGCGAACTCAACTGCAAGTATGGTCACACCAAGGAGGAGGAGGATTACTTGAGGGTCTACGGCCACAAGACGGCGAGGAAACACAGGCGCTGCCAGGACAAAGATTGCTTTCGGGGAAGTCGTTGCAACTTTGCCCATGGCGAGGCGGAGCTGTTTTGTCCCACTTGCGGCAAGACGGGGGCGGGGCACGCAATGGGGGAGTGCCCTGAGAGATGGCAATAGTGCATGTCAGCTGGCCTAGGGACGTTGTGTGCGGATCTTTGCAGCAAGCTGAAAGTGTTAGGGCTAGGAAGGCAAGGCTTCAATATGAATTGCCAATTTGACCTGTGGTCTTCGGTTTCGGAGTCGTTGGTGAGCGTGTCAAAACTGGGATACTTGTCGTCAACGAGGTGTCTGACGATTTGCGCCGTGATCTCAGGCGGAAGTGAAATAACGCGCGACATTTGGCTTGGTAGGCGGCTGGCGTTTGGAGCGAATAAAGCAATCTCGCCTGATCAACTAAATCAGTCTCTAATCAATACAGGTTATGATCAAAATGCCGCCGGCGTGATGATGCGGACGAGATACGTCTTTTGTAGGCAATTTTTGGCAGCTGCTAAAGCTCCGCCGGTAATTAAACGGAGTACCACGTCGATGACAGCAGCCGATTAGCCGTTGAAAAGTAAAATGGCTTCTTACCTTGCTACTCCATTATGGTGTGCATTTCCATCTAGACCGGTGTGAATTTCTGATTGCCATGTCAGCAGATTGGAGAATTGCACAAGGGTTTCACTTTAATTACCCTCCTCATGTTTCCAAGCCACCTTGGATACAAGTCTTTGCGTTTGGAGTTAAAATAACAAGCCACGGTCTAATTACTTTCTTCTATTACAAATGGCACATGCTTTCAGCACATTGGCTTTGTAACTATCAACCGAAGTCTTGCAGGGTGAGGTGCAGAGACTGGTCAGCTCGTCGGACGACATCTGACCCCACGTGCAGAGAGAAACCTCTCGTCGGTGATGGTTCCAGTGCAATCGACGGACGAGCTTAGAGACTCAATGCAACCTGCAGAGAAGGACGTCGTGGCGTTGGTAGCAGCAAACAAATATGTATCGGAAGAGGACGCTGGACCGTTGAGGGTTCCGTTGGCCTGGGAAGAAACATTGCGGACCTGGACGGCATTTCGGAAGACGTGCAGCAGACGAGCACCATCATGGGCGCCCTTGAAGATAGCGGAGGCCCTCACTGCAAGTGGAAGCAAAGGGAGGCACAATCCAGCAGATTTCCCTTCTTAATCTTGTATTATTGAGATTTAATACTATTTTGTTTGCAAGCTGACACTGTTTTGTGTCGTCTAATATGTTTTGCTTCCCGCTCATGCCTTTGCCTTCTTTTCTCCTTTTTTTCTTCCCGGTTTCCCCTGTCATCCTTTCTTCCTTTCTTCCCCATCTTTCCCGGTTATGCTTTTACAACAAGTTTAAAACCCGATCGGGCCACTCTCAAAGCCGTGTACATGAGACCAGCGACGGAAGCGGTGACGCCAGCGAAGATCCACAGCCTCAGCCAGTGCAACGGCTCCGTTCTGCCCAAGATGGCGCCACCGCCTGGACCGCCAACGAGGAGGCCGAATGAGGTCATGGCGAAACCCATGCCAATTCTCGTCCCGATCCTGGATTTGTCCTTGATCAGGGCGGCGAAGCAGACTGGTGGCATGGCGGTGAAGACGCCGGAACAGAAGCCGCCGAAGGCGGTGACGACGACGATGCCGGCCGAGGTGTGGGTGGCGATGGCGCAGAAGTAGATGACGCCGGTGAAGAGGATGCAAGGGGCGAGAATGTTGAAGGGGCCGACCTTGTCGGACATGGCGTTGGGAATGATACGGCCGGCGGCCGAAGCGGCGTTGTAGATGGCGACGAGGTAGAAGGCCAGGTCGCGGGTGGTGAGTTTCTGGTTGGCCGAGTAGAAAGAGAAGTAGAACTGGAAGGCGGCGAGGCCCATGAAGCCGATCATGGTAGCGAGGGCAAACCACATGTAGGGGAGGTCGGTGAAGGCGGTCCAGTCGATGACAGCGCGCGGCTTAGCCGGCTTGACGCGCATCCTCATGACGCCGACGGGGACAGCGAGGGTGGCGAGGGCGATGAAGCCGACGACTCGGACGGACCAGGAGAAGCCGACGAGCTTCAGGAGCCGGTGCACCACGATCGGGTAGATGACGCCGCCGAGCGAGGTGCCCGAGGAGGCGACGCCGATGGCGAATCCGATCCTCGAGCTGAAGTAGGTGGGCAGGACGGAGATGCACGGCACAAAGAGACAGCCCATGCCCACGCCAACGCAGACTCCCTGTGCAAGAACGACCTGCCAGTACTGTGTCGCGAGGCTCAACATCATATGCCCAAACACGATGCAGAAGGCGCCCGCAACCAGCAAGGTCCGCAGATAGCCCCTGTCGTAGATGGGGCCAGACGCGATACCGCTAAACTGAACCAGGAACGCCTGGATAGACCCGATCCACGAGATGTCCGACGACGGCCGCTGAAAGAGCTCGCCGCTCTCGTAGTACGTCTGGAAGACGCCGAACGAGGTCAAGATGCCCCAAGTGTTAAAGAAGAGCATGAAGCCGCCCAGCACGTGGAGCCATGCCTCCAGGCCGCCGTTGGGGGGCGGAGGGAAGGCAGGGCCGGCCCGAGGACTTGACGACGGTGAATTTGCGGCCGGTTCCTGCGGCGAAGCCCGTGGACTTGGGCCGTCATGGCCCTTTTCTGAAGGGGGGCCCGAGCCAGAGCCCGAGACCGAACCCAAGTTCGAGTGTTGGTGCTGTGCAACGCTTGTGTCTTTCTCGCCGGTGTTCATTTTCACAACACGTCTTCCTCAACAGTGAGCAGTGTACGTGATGCTACCGGTCAACTGGAGGTATGTGATACGGAGAAAGAGGTAGGAACTAACAAATTGACAGGAGAACCAGCTACTTGGGGCAGACATAAGGCAGAGAAGGCAATGCGAAGAAACTGCATTGGGATGAAACTAGATGTGAGTCAATCTCGGTTATACAATCGGAAATCCGAGCTGCCCTACCAACGGCTGCTCTGCACCGGACAATTGAACATGGAAAAGTAGCAGCCATCTTGCTTGGTCCCGCTTTGGGTGCGAGAGCGACAACAAGCTGCGGCCCGAACGCTTATTTTCGCAACCCCCTGACATATCAGACCATAAGCGTCGGGAAGATTAACCCCAGACTCGACGATCCACATTTTGCATAGATTGTGATGTAAATTTCCCTTTTTTTTTTTTTTTTTTTTTTTTCTTTGCCTGGAGCATCTCGGACTCGCGATGCTACGTCAAAATACCAAACCGAACTGCTTACTGTGGTAATAGGCCGCATTGTATCCGCGAGTTGCTCGGACATAACAGTGGAGACAGTAGATCAAGACGCTTGCACCCAATGAGGAGGAAGAGAGAGCAGGTCACACTCGGCGCTAGCAGCTCACTCGACTAAATTCTCCTCGGAATCCGATCCTCGTTAAAGGAAGAAGCTGACCCGACCTAAAAAAGGCATAATTAAGCGCATTTTAGTATGGGTAAGGGAACAAGGCAGGCGTGGCAGGGCGCCTAATGGACACTGGCATGACACTAGCATCGCACTAGCATTAAGCGGGCCGGCCCTTGCAACCACTAGCATTGCCGATGCAGCCTCAAAAAGCAACCTCACTCTAATTAGCGATTAAACAGTGCTTACTGCGTAGTTCGCCTCACCTGTTCGCTCCGACCGGGCAGATCTAGGGACGGAATTAGGCTTGCACTTCCCAATGTAGTTACGGAGGGTGGCTACTGATGGATGCAAAACTGTAAGCGCGCCTCTTTGTGGTTGTCTGCTAAAAATAATGGCCGAGTGGAGGCGACAGTGGGCAGGCCCGAATGCACGTCCGCTAGGATGTCTTTCCAGGGCCCTCGCGTCCCGCAAGAGGCCAGCATTGTCAATAACACCCAAACCCCCCTGTTGTTCTCCCTTCCCGTTTTTAGGAAGGCTTGGGTAGTATTCACCCGTCACGGAAGAGAAAAAAATCGTGCCTTGTCGAAGTTTGTCCGATTTTATCAGTGAGTAACTAGATGCACCTCCTTTGCCTTGTCGGTTTCTCTTCTATTGGGTTTCATGCATCATGTCGGGGTTAGTTTTGCTCCGCGGCGGCACCGAGGAGGGAGATAATTGGGCCCTGCAGCACAACTATCAGCCACCGATTAATTATTACCTCATTCCCTCTGGTCCATTCGCCTCCCAGTTCAAGTAATTACTACCGACCTTGGCAGCGTCTCACATCTGCTCAACTGAACCCATGGTCTACCCACGACACGAGGCTGTGGGTGGCGTGGACCCGACCCTCCCCGCCCGCGAATTCTCTGCCTTCACGGCGGCGGGACCAATGCGCGCATCTTCCGCATGCAGTGCCGCATCTTGAGGGCCAGCCTCGGCAGGGACTTTCGTCTGATCTTTGCCGAAGGCCCCTTCCGACGTGAACAGCGTGTACAAAAACTTTGGCCCCTTCCGCTCATGGATACAGACCCCCGAGTCCCAGCGTGGGCAAGGCCAAGGGAGGCTCACCATGGCCAGCGCCGCCGAGGTGGTGGGGCTGATTGAAGCGGCTCTCGGCGACGCCATAGCCGCCGACGATCTGCGTGGGGCGACCGGAGAGGTGGTGGGGCTCCTCGGGTTCAGCCAGGGTGCCAAGATTGCCGCTAGCCTCCTTTACGCGCAGCAGCATTGTCTCAGCACAGGTGGTGCCATCAATGTGGAGCACAAGTTCCGGTTCGCCGTGCTGCTGGCTGGCCGCGGCCCCCTCGTCTGGCTTGTTCCTAACCTGCCCACCCCGCCAGGGCTACTGAGTGCCGCCCAGCTGTCGACAGCTGTGCTCGGGGTCGCGGACTCGGAAGACGCCGCGCACCACTGCCACCTGCTGCAGGTGCCGACCATCCACGTCCACGGGCTAAGCGATCCCGGGCTCGAGCTGCACCGGCGCATGCTCAAGCGGTACTGCCATCCCGACTCGGTAACGCTGGTCGAGTGGCATGGCGAGCACCGCGTGCCCATCAGGTCGGGGGATGTGGAGTTGATGGTGCAGCAGATCTATCGCGTCGCGAGGGAGGCAGTCGTGCCGGGTCGCTGTGAGCAGGCAGACAGGGTTGTAAAACATGTCGAACTTTGGCCCGTGTTTAGGGGCGTCAGTTGTCTAGTGGCGAGCTCTTTAGGGGAATAATAATCATCAGGAACGAGGCACTGCAGGAGCGAGCTGAAGCGTGAGGAAGGCATCCATCCCATCCGTAAGGGATCAACGGGCCATACATGGACACACGGTTTTGATTGTGACGGGACTGAAGCAAAGACTGGGGAAAACTCCCTGCAGAGGCTGACCCAATAATTAACCCAAAGTTATGATACCCATCCAGGTGTAACAATACAGTCAATAATTACTGTCATCGGTCGATCCAGACTCGCCGATAAGTGGGTCTAAGCAACTCCCGGGCCGCTTACCGCGAACTAGACCGAATGTCCGGCTCTGTTGCAGGTACTAAGTAGGTAAATCTAGGCGAAATACCGATCCACACGGAGTGTTCCATTGGATCACAGAATAGGCTAGCCAGGTAAACCCAATCTGGCAGGATGCCCCCGCAGGACGTCCATTTGAACAAGCATTTGTAGAGTGCATTACTGGCGTTTCGGGAGAACAGTGAGAGAACGAAAAGAGAAGAAAAACGCCACACGGTTGTGTCACTGTCACTACAGCTAGCTATTCGGGTAACAACTCTAAGATGTGCGCGTCTCTAAGCCAGCCCGGGCCAACATGTTACCCGCTTATTCCCTCTCTCTCCTCTCATTCCCGTACGATCCTGTAATCCTGTCACGTCACGCACGTAACGACTCCGTGCAACCTTTGATACATATATGAGCTGCCCCTTGTGGGCCTAGGAAACCCGTCCCGTCGACCGGGGAGGAGGCGAAACGCGGAAGGCACCGCGCTCATTTGGTTTGCCTCGGCTGCATTATAATAAGGGACATAGGTGACACGGAAGGGTGGGAATATTAGGTCACCGACATGGCCTTCGGTAAAAGAAGCAAAAGCAACATAAAAGTACGAAGTAAGACAAGCGCATAAAGTGAAGAAGAAGAAAAGAGGCGGTGGAAACGAAGATATGTCACAGCTCAGCGCAACTATAACCCAGGGCGCGCAACTAGTTTCGTCTTCTCCGCGCCAACGACAGAAGCCGGGCTCAGCCTGTGAAGAATGTCGACGGCGCAAGCTGCGTTGTGACCGCCAGCAGCCTCAGTGTGGCTTGTGCCGAGCCTCAGGTGTCGCGTGCCAAATAGCCAACTCTAATTTGCCTCGTGGGCCAAAGCGGGGTTACCTAAAGGTGCTGCAGGCTAGGTTAGGTAAGAATCTTCCCCCCCCACCCGCCAAACCAACCCAAAAAAATAAAAATAAAAATAAAAATAAAAACCTCCCCAAGACACATGAGAAAAGGGGCACGGGGAGAAGGGGAAAAAAAAAGAAAGGAGAAAAAGGAGGGAACTTTGGGCTGATTGGAAGTTAATTAGCGGCTCTTGAAGGCAGCCTCTTGCAGCAGCAGCAGCAGCAGCAACACCAACAACACCAACAACCACAACCGCAACGGGCTGACAAGAGCACGGACGCGCCTACGGACGAGTTTTTGATCGACAACATCGCCTTTGGAAACCAGCTTACTCCGCCGTGGGACCTCTTCTCCGTCCCGGAATTCACACGCGAGACACCCGTGCCGGAGGCGCAGCCCAGGGTTGAGGCACAGTCCATCTATGCGGGCGCACAACTCGTGTTTCCGAATGACAGCATCTCGGATGCCGGGGGCGGAGGAGGAGCCTGGTTATCACCGGGTTGCGACGTCTACGGCAGTCCGCCCGAAGATGAGCCAGCAATACAGGATTCGGTCTTGAGCGCCGTGTCGTTTGACCGTCCCAGCCGGTTGCCGGAGATCCAAGCATCGCAGTTGATGCAAGAAGATCTGTAAGTCTCCCAATTAATCCTCAGAACTTCCAACGCTTTTCCACTCCCCCCTCTTTCAGGAGTGCTTTTTGGTTTTTCTTTTCCCCTTTCTTTCTAGTCTTCCCATCTCCTCCACCTTCTTGTTCAGTTGTTCAAGTAGCCATCATCAAGGCTAACTAACCGCCCACCGGCGAGCTCCGCAGAGACCAGCTGTACGCGGACAGGATGCACTCCTTCGCTCCGATCGTCCATCAGCGCCGATACCACTCGTGGAGGCGGAAGCTGGGGAAGAGCGAGGCGCAGCTGTGTCTACAGTTGGCCATGTGGACGCTGGCGGCGTCGGTGTCGGCGCCGTACCAGAACGTGGCCGAGTCGTTGTACCGGAGCGCCCGGGGCGCGCTCGAGGGTCTGGACTCCCGGCGGGCGGGTCCGGTGGCCGCGCACTGCGTCGAGGCTGTCCAAGCCTGGGTGCTGCTCGCCATCCACGAGTTCATGTGCGCCGAATTCCACCGGGCCTGGTCTAGCGCCGGGCGCGCATTCCGGTTAATCCAGCTCAACTGGCTTCCAGACATGGACGGGCCGGACCACGGGGCCGCGAAGCCGCCTGACCGCGTCGAGGCCGAGCAGAGAAGGAGGACGTTCTGGATGGCATACTGCCTCGATCGACTCTTCAGCATCCGGAGTGGCTGCCCTTTTACGTTCAGCGAGCAGGTAAATTAATCCAGCGACCCTATCAGAAGATGAGGAAGAAAAGAACACGAGAAACAGCGAGAGAGAAAGAGAAGGAAGGATTGGTGCCATCGACGTCACCTCACCGCCGTGTGGCACTCAAGGGTTTCGACACGAACAATGCTGTTGTTTCGGCATTTGGCGGGGGCTAACATGTTTTGCCGGACAACGCAGATCTCCATCCGGCTCCCAACGCCGGACGTGCACTTCCAGAGCGACCAGCCGACGCCCATGGGATTCCTCTGGGAGGCGCTGGCGGGGCAGGACATGGGCCCGACGTCGGCGCTAGTCGAGTGCATCGTGTTGGCGACCCTGTGCGGCCGGGCTGTGAGCCACCGGCACCAGTCGCTGATGGACAAGACCTTCTGCAAGTCCAAGGCGGGCCCGGCCGAGGGCTTCTGGGCACGCCACCAGGGCACCTGGGCCATCCTGACGTGGAGGATGGACCTGTTCGCGGCCAACCACCTGCCTGACCTGCGCGAGACCGACCCGACCCTCCTGTTCGTCAGCATGATGTGGCAGGCTGTCGTTTTGCATCTGTACCAGACCATGGACCGTGTCGTGCCCATTCCCGGCTTGCAGACACCCGCCGCTGTCGAGCTCGCGAGACACGCATCTGTCGCTGCCCAGGAGGCGGTGGGCCTGGCGGCGAACTTGCTGCGGGGGAGCTACATGAAGGTGAGTGTCGCCCGTTGCGTCCGGCTTTGGTAGACCTCCATCCTCCAGCCGCGCGCAGCCGTGCGGGAATTAGCACACGGATGCTGATGCCAACCCTGACCCTGACCCTGACGCTAACAAGATCCGACCAACAGATCCATCCGCTCACGTCGATACCTCTGTCCCTGTGCGCCGACTTCTTCGCGTCGTGCCGCGACTTCGCCGACCCGTTCACGCCACAGCTGCGACGGATTGCCGAGGCCGCCCACGGGTTAAGGAGCTTCAACAGCCTCGTCGCCGCCGCTGTCGCTGCTGTGGGGGTGGATGACCGTGTCGGCGGCGGCGGTCAGGCGGGTCAAGCGGGTCAAGCGACTCAGGCGGGGAGTTTTGAGAATGGCCCGTTGACGGATCTGTTCCGAACATGGAGCAATCTAGGTGCGGGTTGGGAGAACGAAACTGACCTATAATTGGAGCGGGGAGGTTTACTACAGCTCGTGCTAGTCATACAAAAGACACTCTAGATTTCGACAAAAAGGGAGGGGGGAGGGGCGAACGGAAAATACAAAAGAAGCAGGCACCTTGAAAATGCATGACCAAATCAGTCAACATCGTCTCGTATAAGTGTGCAATTAATCTTTAGCATTCCCTCCTACTGTTAGACCTTGTTGGGCCGGTGTTGGGCGTCTTGGCTTTTAAAGAATTATGGCTACTGTACTCGCGAACACATGACGAGCTAAAGCCCTGGGGCAGCAAAGCACTAATTAGACGTAAGGGACACTTCGGATAGACGGGTCGGGTGGGTAGTGAATAATGCAACCACAAAAGAGTGCCTGCAGTGTTGGTAATAAATTGATAATGCTTAGCAATCCCAAACCATCTCACAAACGCCTTACCAACAACGCCCAAAGGTTGCATGCCCTAGTAGCCGGGGTACACAAGAGATTGCAGCTGGTTGATGGAAGAGCACTAATTACCACTGAGGGAGGTGCGATTCAGTTTGGCAAGCTTCGTGTAACGACGGATGGAAGCATATGCCCCGGCCCGCTCTTCAGAAGGGTATCCGTGTGGAAACGGGTTGGCCCATTGACGCTTTGCAAAGAACCGGCACACCCTCGATGAAGCCCGGCGTAGAAGCTCTGCGGGATAGGCTCGAATACCCGTGGCTCTCAATCCCATATTACGGGCCCAAAGACCGTCTAGTCTAGTCAGAGCGGTCTCTACGGTTTGGCAACCTTACCGCGAATTAATTAGTGGATATTATCGTCAGTTTACCAAAGTACGGAAATGGGACATTGGAATAGGCACGACAGTCAACAGTAGCTAATGCAAAGGGGTAGCGATGGTGTCACTGAAAGCATAGATATATTCTTTACAACCGTGAACTCTAGCCCAGCAACCCAACACCTACACCCAACCATCGTAGCGCCATTGTCGTTCCTCCAATCCCTGCGAGAGAGCCGGGGAAGGTAGCTCTACAGGGGCCTCCGTACCGCGCACTTATACGGCGTGATGGTAGCCCTCTCTAGGTCCCAGACGCCAGCTTTGGCAAACGGATCCTCCCTCAAGATTTTCCATACCTCCTCCTCGGTCGCGGTCCTGAACATCATGGCGCTCCCCGTTACCGGGAGAGGGCCCGCCGCCGGGGTCTTGGGCTGCGACGACAGCGTCATGCCGCCCACCACAATCGTTCCCGCGTCCACGTATGGTCTCGTGTGGCTCAGGTGTTCGCCTACGTGGGCCAGCCGGGTTGTCAGCACGTCGGGCTTGTCAGGGAGCTGCACGAGCCAGTCGTAGAGCTGCGATGACATTTTCTTGTTTTCACTTTTCCTCTCGCACTGTCCTTGGCTGATAAATCCGTACGGTGATGTGGCCTGGGGAAGGCTGGCGGCGCGGCAAAGACTGTGAGGGCTGCGTGTTGATGGTTGGTTAACTGGTCAGCGAATCTCAACCAGGGTGGTTGGTTGGGTCCTGGTTCAGTCACTCACTGTTCGAGATATCGAGGCTAGGTTGGATGTGCAAGGACTACAGAGCGAAGCCAACCTTGGGACCTGGAAAACTAAAGGCCAATAGCCGTCATATGACCGGATGCGAGGATCCAGTCAACCAAACTCTCGCCGTAGTAATTAGCCAAGCAAATTAGGGCTGCTCGTGTCCCCAAACCGTTGTCTGTCAGCCGAGATAGTCCGAACCAGGTAAAAAATAAATTAAGGGGGTGGTAGTACTTACCATACACAGTAGCATCTAATAATTACGTCCGAAATCTAATCAGTTATTACGTACCGCCACGCATGTTCTCCAGGGCTACTCTGTAATCGGCCCACCCGCATGTAACCTTCCAGAGTGGGGAGTACTACCTAGCTACACATGTAGTTGAAGGGCCCGGCTCGGATCGGAGTTTCTCTGATCGGCGTTGCTGTAGAATGTTGCTAGCTATACGAATCCGTATGCATGTGTACGCGTGCTAAATGACGTCTGCACCAAGTGCCTAGTCTGGCCTCTTTAGATCCTCCGAAACGAGTAGCACCGCACTGTTGCAGTAATCATACGGCGGCGGGAGGAGGGCCTGGCAAGTCTCTGCCCATGTTTGCAGCTCACACCGTATCCTCTGCTCAAGCGATTCCCTGGCCGAGAATGAGTAGCGGAGTAATCATTCGTCGGCGGGAATGATAACTCCGAAGGACTATGTTGACGGCTACATACCGATGGCTGGTTCGAGGCGAAGGATAACCGGTCACATCTAGCAGGTTGGCTGCTATCCGCCACTGAGAACGTGCTGCAAGTCACAGCGGATGAATGGATGAATCTTATTTGAAACACTCAAACCTATAAACAGCTAGTAATTACTCGTTGCTTTGACACGCGTATCACCGCATGCAAGTTCTTGCCCCTGGCAGGAACACCAGCTCAAAACCTAATTACAACTCAAGCCAACACCGCGCAACACCTCACACCCCCCAGAAGTTGATTCCAAATCTTGAAAATGGGTAGCGTCATTCCAGAAGCCATCCCTACCGTCGACATCGGCGCGATCCTGTCGCCGACGGCTTCAGATGAGGCCAAGAGAGAGGTTATTGAAGCCGTTCGGTATGCATGCACCACCTACGGCTTCTTCTACCTCATCGGCCACGGCGTGCCGCTCGAGAGTCAGAAGGGGATCCTTGACTGCGCCAAACGCTTCTTTGACCTCCCCATGGAGGATCGAATGGAGGTCTACGTTGGGAAGTCGATGGGACGGTCGTTCCGCGGCTACGAGCCCCCGCTGATCCAGACGCACCACGAGGGTTTGCTTCCGGATATAAAGGAGGTATGATACGAGGCGCGAAGGTCTCTCTTGCCCTGATACTTGGCCGACGAGAGTGGGGAAACGAAGGAAAAAGGAAGGAAAAAAGAAAAGAAACGGACAAGAAGAACTTCAGGAGAAGCTAGTTGAGCTGACGGAAGATGATATAATTAGACCTTCCTCGTCGGCGCCGAGATTCCAGCCGACCACCCAGACGCTGGCAGTTTCTCGACAGGGCCAAACCTTTGGCCGTCGGCCCTTCCCGAGGACGAGTTCCGGACCCCGATCATGGAATACCAGGCCACCATGGTTGACCTGGTGAAGGTGATCATCAAACTCCTCGCTCGGGGCCTCCCTGCCTCGTGGGGTTGCCCTCCGGATGTCTTCGATGCCGCTGCGGAGAACCCATCCATTCCGATGAGGATGCTGCACTACGCGCCTCAGCCCTTAAAGGACGAGAGGCAGTTTGGAGGTAATAATCGTTTCATTACTCTATCTTTAATTCCGGTTTATTTATTTCTAGGTTTTCATTTTGGCCGCTCTTCCATTCCGTTCTTCTTCTTCTTTCCATTACTATGCTGTCCATCAATGATGTTCTCCTGATTCCCTCAAATCGGGGCTGGCATTGGCTAGCTTTGGTTGTGCCCATCCGGATGGAATCGAGGAGAGAGACCATATAATCATCTACCGATCCAGTACGAGACTCGGATTCATCACTAAGAGGTTGACTGCGTCACAGTTGCCGACCACACTGACTTCGGCTGCGTGACCATCCTCCTCCAGGAGGTCGGCAGTAAGGGCCTCGAGGTGTGGTACCCGCCGACGGAGACGTGGATCCCCGTGCCGCCCAAAGAGGGCGCGTACGTAATCAACATGAGTGATATGATGCAGAAGTGGACGGGCGGATACTACCGCAGCGCCCGGCACAGGGTTCTCACCTCGTCTGACCAGCACCGGTACAGCGTCGCCTTCTTCCTCAACGGGAACCTGAAGCTGAACACCAAGGCCCTGGACGGGTCTGGCCGGGAGACCAACATTGGGGAGCATATCAGGCAGAGACTAATCGACACACTGGGAGAGACGGGCAACCTGCTGAAGTGACGGATGGGGCCGCTCTTCCCGGACGAGGAACTGGGCAGGGAAGCGGTGGTAGATGTCCGGTCAGTTCTAAGTGGTTGGATGTAGCCTAGCTTGCTGATAGTGCAATTTGCTATTCTTACATTCCTGACCGAGCCAGTGACTGCAGGCGATTATCAGAGACCGTGGGGCTCAAGTCTGTATTACGAGGGTTAATTTAAGCACGCATTGCTTGCTCCTTTCTTGGCTATGCAAATGGAAGATGTAAGCTCCTGTTAATGCCGTGCTAATTAATTGTTGTCGGAATAATTATTAGGCATCGCACGCAACTGATTACAAAGAACATCTCTTATTTATGTGCCTCCTTGTGTTTACCTCTGCGTAGGTATCTTATGAGAGAAGATATGTAGGCATCTGATGGCGCAAAAAGAGATGTAATAATCACTCGCTTAAGTGTAATTAGGCTACACTCAATCAGTCAAATCTCTATCACTTCCCAGATGACTCGACTCTACAATGGTGCTCATTCTAGTTCGACTATGGAGGAATCTGTCGTGTCGACTGTCAACTATCGACTCGGATTTCCGAAACCGCAGCCACCAAGCTGTTGATCGCCAAGCTGTTGATCGACTCGTCCTTTGCCAACACGTCCTTTACCGACACGTCCATTGCTGACACGTCCTTTGCTGACACGTCCTTTGCTAACACGGCATCTTGGACTCGGCCATCAGCCCTCGCGCCGTTCGCTGGTTCGTGCGCCCGCTCCCGCTCCCGTTCGCGTTCCCGTTGCCGTGCCCGGGCTTGTGCCGCAGACGCCTTACCGAAGGTCTCGATGGTGTCCATCACCATGCCGGCGATGTCGTAGTACCATATCTTGTGAGACCGGTCCTTGACCTCCTCGAAGCAGGTCTCGGCCTTGAGCCACTTGGCAGGATTGGCCCAGTCGTCCTGGTGGTGCAGGTCGCACATCCGCCGACTACTATTGACAAGCCACTGGCTCCGGGTGCGCCTAACCTTGTCGTAGACATCGAATGCGGTGGTCAGGGCGGCGCCCCTGGCGGCCCGGTCGCGGCGGGTCGAGGCCAACACCTCGCCCATCAAGACCGACAGGCATAGAGCGTCCTCAATGCCCATGCCGGCGCCGGCGCCGTGGTGGGGGCTGGTGGCGTGGGCGGCGTCGCCGGCTAGGCAGACGCGGCCGCGGTTGTAGAAGGGCAGCGGGTACTCCCACAGGTCGAAGACGGCCCACATGTGTAGCTGGTCCGGGAACAAGTCCACGAGGTCGCGCACGGCCGGGTTCCAGTCCCGGAAGGCGGCGCGCACGTCGTCGCGAGAGCCCATCAGGGTCGTCGGCTTGCCGGCCGGCCAGTCATCGGGGTCGTGCACAAAGGCGGTCACGTTGACCATGGTGCTCTCGGCGACGGGGTAGTGAAGCAGATTGGCCCGCGGCCCAATATGGTTGTGGAAGATGCGAGCTTTATACTCGCCCAGGACGCCGATCGCCTTGTCCATAGGGATCAAGGTGCGATACGAGTTGATGTGCGTGTAGCTGGGCTCGCCTGCCGGGCTGTCCTTGCCGATGACGAACTCTCGGGTCGAGGACTTGATGCCGTCGCAGCCGATGACTGGTCATGCCGAACCGCGTCAGCACAGAGCGTAAGCGGGTAGGGGATGACGATGGGGGTGTTGTGCTTACCCGCGTCGGCCTCGAAGGTCGTTCCGTCTCGGAAGCTCAGCAGCATCTTGTCGTCGCTGCCTCTCTGCTCGATATTCTCGAGCCGCTTCCCGCACTGGATCACGCCCGGAGGGAAGAGCTTGACGAGCTCCTCAAGAAACTGGTCGCGACGGACTCCCTCGAACCCCCTGTAGCCGGCACATGCCTTGTAGTAAAACTTCTGGGAGTAAGGGTTGTCGGGGTCGCGCTGGTTGTATCCGTCGATCCAGCGCAGGTAGTCGTTCGGGTCGTCCTCGTCGGCAGCGGAGAGGGGCACAGCACCGGCCAGCCGGAGGGCGCCGATGACACCGGGGTCGATTAGCTCCATGCTCCGGATGGCTGTCGCGTTGAAGGCAATGCCGGCGCCCACTTCGCGGAAGCCCTGGGCCTGCTCGAAGAGTCGGACATTGACCTGGCGGCGAGCGAGGCCCGCAGCGAGGACGAGGCCGACGATGCCGCCGCCGATGATAGCCACCCGGAGAGAGTCGTCTTCGGGTGCAATGCTTCCCATGGTTTCTTCTTATTCTTCTTCTTTTTTTTCTTCCGGGTGGGGGACTTTGGTTGGTTGGTTGAGGCGTCAGTGTAGGACGAGTAAAGAAATGTGATGCTGTTGGACTAGAGATGACTGTCTTGAGGTGCAACGAAGGGTGACATTGACATGTCGTTGTAAAACAGAAAAATAAGAAAAGGGAAAGGAAAGGAAAAAGTATTAGAAGGCAGAAAGGAAAGATAAAAACAAAAATAAAGAACTTAAATCAGTATACAAAACTATTAGCGAGACAACAAACAACAGTCAGTAGCTTATGAAAGGGACTGTACAGATGGATACTGGATGAAGTCGAATTTCCTTCCACAGGCGTATCGTATGGAACCATATTCAGATGCGACACTGCTGAACATGGCGAAGGTGGCTTGACACGAAGGCGCCGCGGGGTAACGCACCTCCGAAGAGCGTGGGTCGTGGGGTTGCATGCAGCAACCCAGCCATGCAAGGTGTTATTTCTTATTCCAGTTCCTCGTTCTGGAAGGGCCCGGCCCCGAGGAAGGAGTGCTGAGATATGCAAGGCCCCCGATTCGTCCAGTTCCGTCGCAGTGCATATCTGGCGCCGGAGTTTCTAAGCGCGACCATGGTAGCATTCGCCTCCGTAACCGTAATCCTCGGCGCAACGAGCATGACGAGAGCATGATGACCATGGGGTTGGGGCCCGATAGGAGTTTCTCGACTTCGGAGGGGAGGGCCGGGAAACTGGTAGTCTACCGGCGCATCGGCGAACTAGGAGACGCGGAGTGTCAGAGTGTCAGAATGTCAGAGGCACGACACCCCTGTGAGAGCTGCGAGGTAATTATTAATTAGCTTAAAGGTGAAAACACGCCTGGGCCCCAAGAGCAGAGGTCGACGAGGAGCGACCAGAGAGACTTGATCACAACATTACACAAAAATCCAGAGGCGATTCTCTCAAGTGCCGAATGCCCCATGCATTACGCGTGAGGACCCTCTAAACCTACCAAAGTGCGACTTTCAACACGACGATACTCTGGTCTACTCAACTTAACCTTCTTTTTACCTACGTTCCGTTCCTTTCAACCCACTCGCCAATAAAATGGACGCAGAAAGCCGCCTGACAGGCCCCCGGCCAGGCCCCACGCTCCTGCTCTTCGGGCCCCTGGCCCTCTCGTTCGATGCAGCCGCGTTCGCGCATCTCCGCAAGACAGCGGCCGAGTCCGACCACAGCTGGATGCTCGAGGTCGTCGCCGAACTGCCCCAATGCTGGGACGCAGTTGCCGCCGCGGTCGGAGTGCGGGGTGGGGCCGGGCGCGAGAAGCTGGAGGACCTGCAAGTGGCGTTCCAGACGGGCAGGCCGCTCGAGACGGCGTTCCCGCTGCCGAACAAGGTGCTGGTGCCGTTGGTGGTCATGGCGCAGCTGCTGCAGTATGCCGCTTTCCTGCGGCGGACTAGCGCCGAGGCTGATGGGCGGGTTGACCCATTCGCGGCGGCGGCGGCGAGGAGCAGCGGGATGGAGACGTTGGGCTTCTGCACGGGCTTGCTGAGCGCGTTTGCTGTCTCGAGTTCTGGGAGTGCCGAGCAGTTTGCCCAGTATTGTGCCGTGGCCGTGAAGCTCGGCATGGTTGCGGGTATGGTGGCCGATGGGGATTTGGGGGGGACCAGCACGGAGATGGAGGCGTATAGGGCTATCGGCACAGAGTGGGATTCGGCTGAGGGCCTGGAGGAGATGATGGGGATATTGAAGGAGTTTCCCGAGGTGAGTAAGAGAACCAAACAGGCAGACAGACACAGACACAACTCACCTCTGATCCCCCCCCCCCCAACCCCTCCCATTCCATCCCCCTTTTCTCAAAAAAAAAAAAAAAAAAAAAAAATCATTCGCATAATGCCCCCCTGCTAACAACAACTGACAACACTACCCTCCAGGCCTACATCTCCGTCAACTACGACCACAATCGAGCCACCGTGACGACCACATCCTCGACGGTGCCCACCCTTCAGCGTCGCCTCAGGTCCTCGGGCATCGCCGCATCCGAGATCAGCCTCTTCGGGCGCTACCACACCAGAGACCACAGCGCCATCCTCGCCCGGCTCCTATCATTCTGCGATTCGCACGCTGCCTTCCAGCTCCCCGATGCGTCGCAGGCCTCGGTACCGGCCCGTTCCAATCGCGACGGCGCCATCATCGCCAGCGGCCCGTTGCACCACCACGCGCTTCGCTCGATCTTGGTGGAGCGACCCGAGTGGGCCGCCAGCCTCCGCGCAGCCAGCCAAGACCTGCTCCGGGACGAGGGGCCCGGCTTGGCCCTGTGCTTCGGCCCCGAGCGATGCGTGCCACCGTCTCTGGTGCGCGACCTCGGCAGCCGGGCCGTGCACCTGGCCGACCTGGCCGATCCAGATCTCGCCTTGTTTGGACGGGGAGAGCGAGGAGAGAGAAGACGGCGGCACTTCGCCGAGACGGACGTGGCGGTGGTGGGGATGGCGTGCAAGGCTGCCGGAGCGGATGACCTGGAGAGTTTCTGGGAGGTTCTCGGGTCAGGCCAGTCGCAGCACAGAGAGGTGCCGCCGGAGAGGTTCGGGTTCGAGACCGCGTTCCGGGCGCCAGATGCAAAGAGGCGCTGGTTCGGGAACTTTGTCGACGGGCATGACGCCTTCGACCACAAGTTCTTCCGGGCAAGTGCGCGCGAGAGCGCAACGACGGATCCACAGCAGAGGCTGATGCTGCAGGTCGCGTACCAGGCAGTCGAGCAGTCGGGCTACTTCCAGCGCACACGCCAGGCTGGAGATCGCCGTGTCGGGTGCTACGTCGGCATCTGCGGTACAGATTATGAGCACAACATTGCGTGCCAGCCTGCCAACGCCTTTTGCGCCACGGGCAACCTCGAGGGCTTCGCGGCTGGGAAGATCAGCCACCACTTCGGCTGGACAGGGCCTGCCATGGTTGTCGATACCGCATGCTCGTCCTCGGCTGTGGCGATCCACCAGGCCTGCCGCAGCATCATCGCCGGCGAGTGCACGGCTGCTCTGGCTGGTGGGTCGCATATCATGACAAGCCCTCTGCGGTTCCAGAACCTGGCTGGGGCCTCGTTTCTCAGCCTAACAGGCCAGTGCAAGCCGTTTGACAGCCGGGCTGACGGGTACTGCCGCGGCGAAGGTGTAGCTGCTGTATTCCTGAAGAAGGCCTCTGTTGCCGTAGCCGATGGCGACATGATCCTGGGCGTGATTGCGGCAACAGCTGTGCAGCAGAACCGGAGCTGCACGCCCATCTTCGTGCCTAACTCGCCATCGCTGTCAGACCTCTTCCGCGAGGTTCTGCAGCGCGCGCGCGTGAGGCCTGAGCAGGTCTCTGTCGTGGAGGCCCATGGAACTGGCACGGCCGTGGGGGATCCGGTCGAGTACAGGAGCGTGAAAGAGGTGATGGGTGGGCCGGCGCGGAGGGCTGGGGGGGAGCTTGTACTTGGCTCAGTCAAGGGGTCGATCGGGCACACTGAGCCAGTCTCAGGCGTGCTCTCCCTTGTAAAGGTGCTGCTGATGATGCAGAGGAAGACGGTGCCGCCCCAGGCGAGCTTTGAGGCGCTGAATCCGGCCATCGAGGCGAGCCCGGCCGACAGGATCGTCATCTCGACAAAGGCGCGGCACTGGGAGGGTGACGACGCCGGGTTCAAGGCTGCGCTCATCAACAACTACGGTGCCTCGGGTTCGAACGCGTCCATGGTTGTCACGCAACCGCCGGCTCGAGTCACACAGGCAGCCCTTACCCTTACCGGAGCGCTGCCTGGGCTGGGCTCGAAGCATCCCTTCTGGCTCTGCGGCAACGACAAGGCGACCCTGAGCCGGTACGCCGGGGTCTTGCGCCAATTTCTCACCCGCCACCGCAGGCAGGGCGACACCTACAGCGCCGACGACCTCAGCCCGGCCAACGTAGCGTTCAACCTGGCCCGGCAGAGCAACCGGCTTCTCGGCCACGGCGTCGTCTTCAGCGTCCGGTCGGCAGACGAGCTGGAGCGGAAGCTCGCCGCCGTGGAGCAGGGCGACGGCGCCGACGTCGTCGTAGCAGCCGGCGCCACGGCTCGGCCGGTGGTGCTCTGCTTCGGGGGCCAGGTGTCCACCTTTGTCGGGCTGGACAGGCAGGTATACTCCCGGGTGGCCGTGCTGCGCCACCATCTCGACACCGTGGACGCCGTCGTGCGTGGCCTTGGAGCCACGAGCATCTACCCGGGCATCTTCGAGCGCGAACCCCAGGCCGACCCGGTGGCGCTCCAGACGATGCTGTTCGCGTTGCAGTTCGCGTGCGCGCGGAGCTGGATCGACGCCGGCCTCGAGCCCATCGCCGTCGTGGGCCACAGCTTCGGCGAGCTTACGGCCCTGTGCGTGTCCCAGACGGTGTCGCTCGAGGACGTCGTCAGGGCTATTATCGGGAGAGCGAAGCTCGTACGCGAGCGCTGGGGAGATGACAGGGGCGCGATGATGGCGGTAGAGGGGGACAGAACCGAGGTTGAGAGGCTACTTGCCGAGGCGGCCAGGGAGGTCGGGGACGAGGTCCAGCGGGCCACCATAGCGTGCTACAACGGGCCTCGCAGCTTCACGCTGGCCGGGCCGACGGCGGCGATCGAGGTGGTGTCCCGCGTGCTAGAGCGACGGCCGGCCGCGTACCCGGGCCTAAGGAGCAAGCTACTGAGGGTGACGCACGCGTTCCACTGTGGTCTGGTCGACCCGCTCGTGGCGGGGCTGGAGGAGTGCGGAGGGGGCTTGACCTTCCGCGAACCCAAGATCCCGATGGAGAGGGCGACGGAAGAGGAAGCAGAGGGGAAGCCGTCGGGCGGGTTCCTGGCCGCACACATGCGCTTGCCCGTCTTCTTCAACCACGCGCTGCAGCGCATCTCCAACAAGCATCCTGGGTGCGTCTTCCTCGAGGCCGGATCTGGATCGACCGTGGCGGCGATGGCAGGTCGGGCGTTGAACACCAACACCAACAACAACGAGAAGCAGCACTTCTTCCAGGGCCTCGACGTCACCAGCGTTCCTGGCAGCGGCTGGAACAACCTCGTCGACGCCACGACAAACTTGTGGAAGGCTGGGGTGCGAGTGCACTTTTGGGCCCACCAGGGTCGTCAGACGATCCAGCAGAACCCGAGTCTTCCGCTGGTGCTACTACCGCCGTACCAGTTCGAGAAGTCGCGCCACTGGATCGACCTGAAGACGCCGCCCAAGCACGGAAACCTGCCGACTGTCTGCAGCAGCTGCTCCCAGGCCGCGAAGGCGGAGAAGAAGGAGAAGAAGGAGGAGGAGGAGCAGCTGGTGCGCTTCCTTGGCTACAGGAGCAAGGAAGGGTCAGGCAGGGGCCCCGTGGCTCAGTTCGTAATCGACACGGCTGGCAAGGAGTACGGCAGGCTCGTGTCGGGCCACGTCTTCGCCTCCACGGCGCCCATTTGCCCGGCCACGGTGCAGCTAGACTTCGTCATCGAGGCCCTGCGCGGTCTCAGGCCCGAGCTGGCGAGGCTGGAGCCGCGCCTGCAGGGGGTGCAGTGCCAATCGCCCGTGTGCGTCGACCCGGCCAGGACTCTGTGGATCGAGCTCGAGGAGGCGGCAGGAGCGGCAGCGGCAGCGGCAGCGGCAGAGCCAGGCAGGTGGGAGTTCCGCGTGTTCAGCACCGACGGGGCCGACACGGCGACAGTGCACACGACGGGGGCGGTCGTGCTGTGGCGGGCTGGCGATGCGACGGCATCGCTGGAGATGGCTCGGTTGGAGAGGCTCGTTGGCGGGCTGGCTCGGTGCGAGGCCGTGCTAAGGGGCGGCGAGGAGGGCGACGAGGTGTTGCAGAGTCGGAGCATCTACAAGATCTTTGCTGACGTGGTCGACTACACTGGCGACTACCGCGGTGTCCAGAGGCTGGTCGGCAGGGAAGACGTCTCGGCCGGGTTCGTGTCGCGCCAGGCCGCCGCGACGACGTGGTTCGATGCCTGCCTGGCCGACTGCTTCTGCCAGGTCGCCGGAATCTGGGCGAACTGCATGACGGACCAGGCTGCTACCGACATGTTTGTGTGCAATGGGATCGAGCAGTGGGTGCGGAATCCGGCTGCGTCGGCAGAGGGGGGACGGCCCAAGGCGTTCCGGGTGCTGGCTCGACACCACAGCGTGTCGGCTAAGGCGTTCCTGTCGGATGTATTTGCCTTCGATGCCGATACTGGCGCGCTGGTCGACGTTGTCACGGGAATCAGCTACGTCAGGGTTGCCCGGGCATCGATGAGCAAGATGCTGGTGCGCATGTCAGCTCCGTCGGCGGTGGTAGGTGGGCAAGGGGTAGGAACCGTGGCAGCAGCGGCAATGCCAACAGCAACAACAATAACATCAATAACAACAACAAATCCGGTATCAGCAGCAGTACCACCACCACCACCACCACCACCAACGCTGCCCAGCCACTCCCTCAAACCCGTCGCGTCCTCCAAACCTTCGGCCAAGCCGCCAGGTCCGCCCAACGTGGCTCCCAAAGTCAAGGCCATCCTGGCCGAGCTGACAGGCATCGAGCCGGACGAGATCCAGGCCGACAGCCAGCTGGCCAACCTGGGGGTCGACTCGCTTCTCGGCATGGAGATGGCCCACGAAATCGAGTCGGCATTCGGCATCTCCCTACCCGAGAGCGAGCTGCTGGAGATCACGGATGTGCCAGGTCTCGTAAGGTGCGTGCAGAATGCCGTGGCCCGCAAAGGCGGAGACAGTACTGCAGATGATCTCGCCGATGGAGAAAAGGAGGAGGAGCAAGACGAGGTAGACGACTCCTCCAGCAGCGACGCCGGAACCCCGAGCCAGTCCTGCAGCTCTGGCGCCCAGACAGGCTTTAGCACGCCGCTGCCGGTTTCCGAATCAGGGGCCGTCCGCAAGATCGACTCTCGTCCGACAGGCATCGGCTGCGGCAACAATAGCAGCGACGGCCTGCATCTCTCGGTCGACGCCGTCATGGACGCGTTCGACCAGACCAAGCGCATGACGGATGCCAGGATCGTCGAGTACGGCCAAGACCGGTACGCCGACGAGGCCAACCCGCTGCAGACGCGCCTCTGCGCCGCCCTCATCCTCGAAGCCTTCGAAGATCTGGGCTGTCCTCTCGGGCCCCCCCGAACCGCTGGCCAAGAGCCGCCGAAGCTGATCCGAGTCCCCCACGGCAGAGAGCACAGCCGCCTCGTTGACGCGCTCTATGCCATGCTGGAGAGGGACGAAGCCGGCCACCTCGTCGCCGTCGACGGCTGCTCCATCACCCGGACCAGCGAGCCGCTGCCAACTGAGCCAAGCACGGGGCTATTCCAGCAGCTACAGACCCGATTCCCAGACCAGGCTACCGCCAACGAGCTCATCCTATACGCCGGGTCTAGGCTGGCTGACGTGCTGCGCGGCCGCACAGACGGGATCAAGCTCATCTTCGGCTGCGCCGAGGGCCGGGCCACGGTGTCACGCTTCTACGCCGACTGGCCACTGCACCGGCTCCTGTACCGGCAGGCCGAGGACTTCCTGGGTCGGCTGGCCGAGCAGGTTCGCGGGGCATCGGGCACGCTGCGGATACTGGAGATGGGGGCCGGCACGGGCGGCACAACTCGGTGGCTGCTACCAGTGCTGGCGAGGGCGGGGGTGCCGGTCGAGTACACGTTTACCGACCTGGCGCCATCGCTTGTTGCAGCAGCGCGGAAGAGATTCACGGCAGAGTATCCCTTCATGAGGTTCCAGGCGCATGACATCGAAAAGGAGCCCCTGGAGGATCTGATTGGGACGCAGCATGTTGTGGTGGCAAGCAATGCCGTGCATGCGACGCATAACTTGCGCACGTCGCTAGCCAACATGCGCAAGGCGCTCCGGCCTGACGGGTTGCTACTACTAGTCGAGATGACGGGCCGGGTGTGGTGGATGGATCTTGTGTTTGGCCTGTTTGAGGGCTGGTGGTTCTTTGATGACAGCCGCTCCTACGTCATCTCGGACGAGCGAGCCTGGGAGGCAGATCTGCGTGCTGTAGGCTACGGCTGCGTCGCTTGGACCGACGGCGCCCGGCCCGAGAACAAGATGGAGAGGCTCATCGTGGCGACGGCATCCGACGACCCCCTCACCAAGTGCGCCGGCTTCTCCTCCTCTTCCTCATCCTCCCCCTTCCCTCCCCCCGCTTTGTCCCTCCCCTGCCTGTCCGCGCCCTCCCCGTCCTCCGTCGCCGCGAGCAATGACAAGAGTTTACCGGCTGCTGACTGCGACGCTCGACAGGCCGTCGTCGACAGATACGTCCGCGATCTGACCGACGGGTTCTCCGCATCCATGGACGACGCCATAGCTCGGCGGTCCAGAACCAAATCCAGGTTTCGCTTGTTCGGCCCTCAGGGCGCGTGCGTGCTCGTCACCGGCGCCACGGGCAGCTTGGGCTCTCATCTCGTAGCCGAGCTGGCTCTCCGCCCGGGCGTGCGCCGGGTTGTGTGCCTGAACCGAGCCCGGCGCGGCCGCCACGGCGACGAAGACCCGTGGGAGCGGCAGCGGCAGGCCTTCGCCACGAGGGCCATCGTCCTCCCTAACCACGCCGCTGCCAAGCTGACGGTGCTCGAGACCGACCTATCCAAGCCCCGTCTCGGCCTGGCCGGCGACCAATACGACGCCCTCGTCGGGGACGCCACCCACATCGTCCACAATGCCTGGCTCATGAACACAAAGTGGCCACTCGTCCGCTTTGAGCCGCAGCTGCGCATAATGCGCTGCATGATTGACCTGGCCCGTGACGTGGCCGCCTGCTGGCATCAGGACGGCGAGGGGACCGCAGCAGCCACGTTCCAGTTCGTGTCGTCCATCGCCGCCGTCGGGCACTGGCCCCTGCATACGGGCCGTCCCATCGTGCCCGAAGAACGCATGGCTCCCGACTCAGCTCTGCCCATCGGCTACGGCGTCGCCAAGCATATCTGCGAGCGCATGCTGGATGAGACGCTCCATCATCCGCGACACGCGGCCCAGTTCCGGGCCATGGCCGTGCGGCTGGGCCAGATCGCCGGTTCCTATCGCACCGGCTACTGGAATCCGGCCGAGCACTTGGCCTTCCTGGTGCGGTCTTCCCAGACACTCGGCGCTATGCCCGCCCTCGAGGGCCACCTCTCCTGGACTCCCATCGACGCCGTCGCCGCCACCCTCGCCGATCTGCTGCTCCGTCCTGGCCGCCCCCACGCGGTCTACCACATCGACAACCCTATCCGCCAGCCGTGGCCCGACATGGTCCGCCTGCTTGCCGACTCCCTCGGCATGCAATCCAGCTCTGACGCCGTCATCCCCTTCACCGACTGGCTCCGCCGCCTAAGGGATCACCCCGCCAGAGGCAAGGCTGGTGAGAACCCAGCCGCTCTGCTAGCTGACTTCTTCGACCGCGACTTTGTCCATATGTCGTGCGGTGCCCTCGTTCTCGGCACAGCCAAGGCCTGCAACCACTCGCCCACGCTCGCCAACCTAGGGGCGGTCACTGACGAGACAGTGAAGCTCTTTGTGAAGCGCTGGAGAGACACGGGATTTCTGGATTGATCAGTGGTTAATTAATAGATATGTGCGGGGCATAAGTGCTAGGATAGAATGGGTTCGCAGATAGACATTGCCATTTTAATTAGATGTCAGTCTTGCCCTGATGAAGTTGCCATAATCCCCGGGGTTGGTCATGAGAAAATGTTGCAGGTTAATCAAAGAAGTATAGTGTGTTTTGAACCATCCTCTTGCTTCCGGTTCTGGTGAGCCAAGTCCAACGACTGAAGTTCGCCGCGGATAACCATTGTGAACGTCTGTCATAGTCCATCTATGCCAGTTTTCTCGTAGGGACGAGAGGCTTCTCCTGCTCTCTTTGACAACATAACCATCGCCCCGTGGGACCTAGAAGAGAGATACAGCGTGTCTAAATTGCTTTTCCAACTATGTATCGTCAAGCTGGGCGAAATAGTGGGCTCCAACAAACATTAATACAGACAGCGAGGTATTAACAGAATAATCTGAACCGAGACACTTGAGGACCTCAGATTCGCAGAAGTTGAGAAGATTCTTACATCCATGCAATCTCTAGAAAGGGCATGCTCCCTGTCACCTCCAAGTCCTTGGAAAGGCCACTCGCAGCAGCCCTATGTATATTTACAATGATGTAGCGCGTACACGTCTTTTCTCGTTTTCTCTCCCCTGCTCATGTCTTCACATGGGATTAAATGGTTACCTTATCGCCTGCAGCTGCACCCACAGACCAAGCAATACACACATGAGACCCATGTTCCATCTCTCCGTACGTATCTAACAACTGACAGACAGCACGGCGCTCGCAACCCGGTCCTGCCCGACCAAAAAGGCACGGCAGCCCACAGAGAAAAATTGACGGCTGAAGCTGGCCTGACTGGGTAGGTACGAAGCTGGCGCCAATCAGCTCCTAGTTCCCGCTAAACCCCCCGTTGTCTAGAAAAACTCGTGACGCAAAAGGGAACTGGGCAAGCAATAGTGCGGTTTCCACAACCAAGCTGAGCCAATAGAGCCCCGCTCGAGTGCATAAGGGTGCAGACTTTATGAATCCATGAGCGGACTGGGCTAAACCATTACAGCCGTCTCCTCCCCCTCCTTGTTCTTAATCTTGTGCTGGCATAGCACTCCTCTCGTAACCATGGCGACATCGCCAGACTTCCTGGCGTCGGCTTCCGTTGTCAGATTTCTGGAGGAGAGCGACAACGAGAAACACAGGGACGTGGCGAAGAGGCTTGCTAGCAATACTACGGAAACATCGCCGGGGTCATTGAAGCCTGCGGGCCCGGCTAGGCTGGCAACAGCCGCCCAGGGCTATTTTGCCCCGTTCGATGTCGCCATGCCGGAGCTGATCGACACGTTTGCAGCACCCCACCTGGTGGTGCAGGAGCTGGCGGACCAGCTGTACAACATCAAGCCCGGCGACACTGCTACTATCGGACTGCGCGATCGGCTGTTGCGCGGCGTCGATGAGGTGCTGGCACGTCAGCGGGCTGCCGAGGCGCTGGGGCTAATGCCCGCCGACTTCGCCGCCATAACGGGCGAGACCCTGTTCCCGGCCTGGCTGGCCGAGCTGATGGCGGACCCCGCGTGCGGCGGCGGGTTCGCAGTCGAGAGCCAGTGCCCATGGGACGCGGCGTCGCTGTGGGGGTACACGGTCGCCGACGCCGCCGACGCCAAGCTGGCGACGCCCACGGCGGTCATGCTGGATCTAAACCACAGGCTGGGGCTCACTCGAATAAAGACCGAGCTTATGCGACGATCGGGCTTCCAACTACAAGACATACTGGACCTGGCCAAGTCGCAGTGCTTCGGACAGCACCTTGTTATCACCAACGAGACGGGCGCCGGGGGCTTTGCGGGCGGCGGACTGGAGGGGCTGAGACTGCTGGGGCGCGCAACACAGTCGCCCTTTCCGCCCCTGGATGAAGAACTATGCTTTGCGCTGCAGGCCTTCCTGCGCCTGCAGGTTAAGCTTGGGTGGTCGACCAAGAAGCTGGACGCGGCCATCGTCTGTCTACGCGATCACGAGCTCGACATGTCACCGGGCACGACCCGGACGGGGACCCTCGCGGCGCAGAGCGTGTGCCGCTCGCGTCTGCTTGTCATCTCCCCCTTCGTGGTGCAGGGCCTGGCGGCACTGCGCCAGCTGAGCAAACTCTGCGGCATTGAGGAACCCCGCCTGCTGCCGCTATGGGGGCCGATCGACAGCCACGGCGAGCAGTCGCTGCTGCATCGCGAGTTCCTGCGTCCGGCGCTCCGCAACATCGACCCCATCTTTGCGGTGCCCCCCGACGGGCAGTACCTGACCGAAGATGGGCGGAAGTCCAAAGTGAACATGCACTACGTGGGCCTCAGCGCGAGCCTCAACTGGCCCGTCGAATTCCTCGAGGACCTGCTTAAGGCCACCGGACTCACCAACGCCGACCTGACGGTCGCGACGCTCTCCACGCTATATCGACGCGTGCTGTTATGTCGCATGCTCAACGTTGCGCCAAGCCAGTGCGTCCGCTTCTGGCACTTGTTTTTCATCACCCAGGACGGCGACCCGCTGGCGGACCCAGAAGCCACGCTCGCGGCCGTGCAGCAGTGGATGCTTCTGCTAGACGCTGGCTGGACCCTAGATTCCCTCTCGGCGGCGCAGCTGGGGCCCCAGGCTAGAGCCACGGCGCCTAGCGGAGTGGGACTGCAGACGACGGCGACAAACCTTAACAGCAGCAAAGAGATTTGAAAGTCGCTGTCTATTGTAGCTAAGTCATTTTAGATGCTAGTCCTGCTCTAATGAAGTTGGCCAGGCACAAAGACCTATATTGCATCTAACCGCTCCTCTATCTCGCCCCAAGGTCCCAAAGCCTTTTAAACTCACTATCTTGCTTCAGGAGAGCGCGAGGACTATCCCATTCCAGGAGCCGACCACCGCCTATGACAGCAACACGATCGAAGTTGACGACGGCACCGAGGCGATGCGCAACGGCAATGACGGTGCAGCTGGCAAATTGCTCGCGCATGACATCCCTGATGAGCCACTCGGACCGCTCGTCGACGTTGCTGCTCGCCTCGTCGATTAGGATGATCCGCTTGCCCGCCAACATGGCCCGGGCGATGCATAGGAGCTGGCGCTGGCCCTGCGAGAGCCGGTCGGCGTCTAGCGGGCTGTCTAGGCCGCCCAAGCGATCTACCACATCGTCCATCTTGAGCCGCCGCAGAACTTGGAGGATCTTATCGTCGTCGGTTTGCTGCTGCCGATGCTGCTGCCGGTGAAGGAGAACAAGGTTGTCGCGGAGGCTCGTATGCTTCAGGAAGAAAGGGTGCTGCGGCACAACGGCCACTGCAGCGCGCACAGCCTGCCGTGGCAGCGTCGTGATGTCGACGCCGTCGATGGTGATGCGCGAGCCGGGGCCGACTTCAAGGAGGCGCAGAATGCAGCCCAGGAGCGAGCTCTTGCCGCTCCCACTGCGGCCACAGATGCCGACCTTGGCACCGGCGGGGATATCGAGGCTCACGCCGCGCAGGACGGGCTCGCCGCCGCCGCCCGCATCGTACGAGGCCACCAGATTCTCGATGGTGACGCGGCCGTGCGCCGGCCAGTTCTCGGGCACGGTACCCATCTGGGCAGGTCGGTTCTCCGACTCGGTGTCGGTGCAGAATGTCTTGATGCGCGCGACGGCGCCAAACGACGTCTCGAGCTGCGTCCAGTCCTGGATGACGTGGGCTAGCGACTGGCTGAACGACATGACCTGCACGAAGGCCAGGGCCACGTACTGCGCCGACAGCTGCGCCCGCAGCTCCACAACCAGGACCATCATGACGGTCACGAGGACGGCGGTCACCAGGTCGAGCACGAGGCCCAGCCAGCGCTGGATGCAGAAGAGCAGGTAAAAGGGTCGTTGCGAGGCGTCGAGAAGGTCCAGGTACCGCTCGACGAAGCGCGGCCCCCACGCGAACGCCCGCACCGTGGACAGGCCCTGGAGGAGGTCGAGAAACTGCGTGAACAGGGGAGATTTGGCTTCGAGTTCAAACAGTCGGATCTGCCGCGACGTCCGCACGTAGAACTTTTGCAGCACTGTTGGCCCATAGTCATAGTAGCTTGGGGGTCAGTGCCATGATTTTTTGTGTCACATCAAGGGGCTTGGGGAGGCGGGCTGTCAAAACTCACACCAGCAGAAAGCGACGAAGGGCACAAGTGTGGCTGCAAAATACCCAGAAAAGACGCACATCAGGATGACCGACATCATGATGAGGGCAAAATTGACGCAGAAATCCACAAGGGCGAAGGGCAGCTCGGTGTCGACGACCGACATGTCCTGGCTGAAGCGATTCGTGGTGACTCCGACGTCGGTGCGCGAGAAGAAGGCAACAGGGGCATTCATGACGGAATGTAGAAGCCGAGCGTGGAGAACCTCGGAGCTCAAAGGCACCATGACGACCAGGTAGAAATAGGCGGCCCCGGTGATGCCCAACACGGCGAGACCGGTGAGCATTCCGAAGAGCCCGAGGTAGTAGTCATTGGTGGCTTGGCCGGATTCCTCCGCAGTGTCCGTCCAGAAGCTGAGTACGAGTGCCGTCATCCGATAACCTCCCGCGTACAGAATGGTAAGGGCAGCGAACAGTACGGTGTACCATACAGGGACGGAGCCAAAGTAATATGCATATGTGGCAAACTCGCCGAGGACTCGACCGGGCGATGCAGAGTCATCGCTGTTCTGGTCAGCATCGTTTTCGGACCGGCCCTTGGGAACAGTCTCGTGGCGATGCTGCACCGATGCTTTATTAGCTGCGTCCCGCGCGTCAATCGCGCCGCAGTTCTGCTCGACTGCCAGCCCATGCAGATAATCTGTATCGGATTGAAGTTGGGCGAATGAGCCTTGGTGCACGATATGGCCGCTCACATCCAGAGCGACCACATGATCGGCATAGGCGAGTCTATGGATGGCATTCGTGACACAGACCACGGTTATGCTCATCTGCCGGAAGAGACCCGTCTCGGCAAAAAGATTCTGGAAGACGTGCTCCTCGGTCGCCGCATCCTGCCCTGCAAAGACATCGTCCAACAAGACTGTCTTTTCCCTGGAGTAGACGGCTCGGGCCAAGGCGAGCCGCTGCTTTTGGCCGCCGCTCAACGAAAAACCCGCGCTGCCCGCCCTTGTCGCATCTCCGTCGGGAAGCTCGCCAATATCTTGCTCCAGACCGCACGCGTAGACAACTTTGCCGTACCATTCCGCGTCGTAGCTGGCACTGCCTAGGATATTCTGGCGTATTGTCAGGTTCTGGATCCAGGGCTCCTGACCGACAAACGCAATGTTGCCGGGATCGGCATGAACGGAACCCGCTCGGAGCGGGACTTCTCCCAGAATCGCTCGCATGAGGGTGCTCTTGCCCGAGCCCACGGGTCCGACGACGAAGGTGAAGCAAGACCTGCGGATATTGACGGTGATGTCGTTGAGCATGTCCGGCTTTCCGGGAACCCAGCCAAAATTGGCTCCTGATATCGCCACAAGCGTGTCTCCTTTCTCATGCTCGCTCAGGGGCAGTCTGTAATCGGCATAGCTTTCTGACAACAAGTAGTCTTGAGTGCGAGAAAAGCACGCAAGGGCGGCACTAACGAATGGGATGGTACAAAACACGACAACCATAGGGTCCGCCAAGAGGTATATCAGCGACAGCGAGGTGTAAGCAGACTCCGTGTTCAAGGGCTGACCAGTGCTCTTGGAAACAATCACAAAGGTTGTAAAGGTCGCCAAAGGGGCGATGGTCGCCGTGTTCATTGCTGTCCCGGCCAAAGGAGTCAGCAGCAGCGGCATGACGACACGATGAAAACGCGGCATAGCAAGGGGTCTATAACTCAGGTACCTACCAATGAAAGTCTGCATGGTCAACAGTCTGCGATACTGCTTGGACAAGTCCAGCTCTGTTACGCGGAGGTTCTGGATCATGTTCGCGACAATATCTGACAAGCCAAGCATTTTGACTTCCTGCAGTGAACCGATTAGTGATGTAGCCTGTCATCAAAATCGGTATCATCGGGCGTTCCCGCTGGGTCCTAACCTTCATAGATGCGAGGACGGAAGCTGTTACATGGACCCGCGTTTGGATGCCCCTCATCCATCTTTTCTTGGCCATGCCAATGAACTGGGCAAGCCGCAACATGCCAGTAGTGGCAACGATTGCTACGACGACCGGGGCCAGAGCGGCAAGGCCAAGCTGTCTGTACAGGAGAAATATGGCGACTGCAGACTCGATTGGCGAGGCCCAAAGCTCGTGCAAGGTTGCGGCGCTTTGACAGATACTCTCCGTGTCCGTGGACATGAGCGATACGGCCACGGACTCGTCGAGAGCCGTGCTGCTGAGATCCAACGTCTTGGTATAGATCAAACCGCAGAGACTGCCGCGAATCGAAGTGACAAATCGATATGTCATCTGGTAATAAAAGCCGCTCGAGATTGCTTGCCCAAGGAAGACCAGCAGCCATGCGCCCGTCAGTCCCCATCCAATTGCATCCGATTGCGACAGATCGGCCGTCCAGGAAGTCGTCCTGGTGATGAGAAAGGGAAGCGTGTACTTGAAAGCAGCCAATGCAAGCCGGGGTGCCACGCCAGCCAGAAAGATATACTTGGTGGCCCACAACGTGGAGAAGGCCAAGGCATAGCGGTTGGTCTGTTTTGATGAACCAAAAGAGTTTCGTGATTTGGGGAGAAGTGTTCGTGCCGCTAGGCTGTCATGAATGGGGAGCAGATCATGATCGGTGAGCGAGCGAGTGAACCCGGTTCGCATCAATGAATTCAGCCACCAGAAGACACTCCGGGCCAGTATGCCACTGGTTGCCTCTGGGGAGAGATACTGGTACTGGGACAGGAGTATGGGTCTCTTTTCCCAAGCTTCCGAAGTCAAGACAAAGAGTTTGATCGCGACAGTTGAGGTGAAGAGGCCCGAGATGGTGGGGTCATGGTTGGCAAGCCACAGGGTTCTGGCGACGACGCAGTCAAAGAGCAAAGTAAAGAGTAAATAAACGTTGATGATGGTCGATGGTCGCACTGAGCGCGCGTGCTCGGCGTGGGACAGGAACAAGAGCAAAAATCCATCGACGAAGGCGAGCACGGCAGCCGACGTCCGCAACTGAGAGGAAGGCCACTTCTCTGCATTCAGGGCCCAGTACAGCAAGACTACAAGTTGTAGAGCCGTGTAGACGCCGATCAATCCCTGCAGTTACGGAACCAGTCAGTAGTTGTTTTTTCTTGCCGACACGATGGACACAGAAAAAATTCTTGGCTTCAGGGGCGGAGGTTATCACGTGCCACTTTCACGATTGGCCGGTGGCTTTTGGCAACCTTGCGAGGCTGTCTCGCGAGCCAGAAGAGACGCTGTAGGGCCACAACTAGAAAGAGGGCTGAAGGAACGATGCAGAGAACGGTGTCCTCGAAGGCAGGCGTGAAGTCAAAAGACCCCGTGCCAGCAACGACAGCAAACCGAGCTTTGGGCGGCATTTCGTTCCTCACAGGAGTCAGGAGAACAACTTGGCTATCCCCTTGGAGCCTTAGCAAAACACCTTAGAGCTTAGATAGAGGGGAGGGGAAGGTGGTTATAGTTATGCCACAGGAAATGCAAGGCTGGGTTGCGCGATGCGACGGAATCTGATGCAATATTATCAAGAATGTCTCCGCGGGCAGGTGGTCTGTGCGTTACAGGTGGTCCTAGGCTAGTAATTCATTGCTAATTAGGTGCAAAGGGATTGGCAGGTAGTAAAGTCGCCCAACCATACCATCCATCACTTATTCAACACAAACATACTCCCCACCCAGCTATACTGGCGATACAACCTCCTCCCGATACGTCTCGCAGTGGGAAACCCAACCTTTAGACTTGGATGCGGTTCATGGAACTGAATCGGCTGCTTTACATCCAACTTGGTAGGTTAGAACTGCTAGACTGATCCGTAGAGCTCTCAGCTACGAACCCTACCAAAGTCATGGCGTGGAGGAAGTCCTTCCACGCGATCTCTCCCGGCGAGGAGGTTACGTCAGGGTTGAAGAAGAGATGCGAAACACTTTAAAGGCGCAGGCCTCGGCAGGCAGGGTACGCTGTGAGGGTTTCCTAGATAGTGAGGAGGAGAGACACAAAACCACCTACCTACCTACCTCTCAACGTAGTATACTGCTGCTGAGGCGTAGGCCCCAACGGCAGTAGCCACGTGATTGGCTGGCAGGCGGATGGAATCGTGCTTCTTCCTTACTCTGGCGCACGTGACTAGTCAGGTGACCCTGATCAGCCCCGTTACGTCTCGCGGTAGTGCCCAAATCCAGTCGTGTGAGTAAGGTAGGAAAACGCCGGTGGCGTGATCAATTGAATTGAAGGCGTAAGGAAGGAATGGAATGCGGTAAATCAAGTATTATTGCATAGAAAGCTTCGAAATAACTAAGGTGTAAATAGTGCTGCTTGTAAATCCGTGTAAGTCTGCGTAATTGATGATGATCTTACAATTTAAGGCCCTGATCACGCTCTTATATAGAAGCGCAGAAAATCCGGTCCGAAGCTGACTCATCCTAGCCTGAAGCGGCCCGTGCCTTTTCCATTCACCACGTCATCACATGCGCTAGAGGTAAGGAAGAAGCACAATTCTATCCGCCTGCCAGCCAATCACATAGCTACTGCTATTGGAGCCTATGCCTTAAAAGCAGTATACTATGTTAAGAGGTAGGTAGGTAGGTGGTTTTGTGTCTCTCCTCCTCATATTTGAAGGGCAATCTAGGATTTAATTCACAAGGCTTACTAAAAGGCTGCAGTCTAATCAAACCGTGCAACTATAAGAAAAGCCAAGGCATTAGCTTAACCTTAAAGGCTCCTAGTTAGTACACTCTTTTCTTTTGTTACAAACTAAATACAAAGATGCCCTAGAAGCAGTAGCTTCCTTATTTTGCAAAGCAACTAGCTTTTTGCATTGCTAAGGCAACTAAGCGTTAAGCAAAGAAGACTTCTAATTACACTAAAGTAGTATTAAAACCCTTTCCCTTTTCTCTTTCCTTTGCCAGAAAATCACAGGATAAGATAATATAAACTTAAAGTTACCTAATTGGCCAAAAAAATAGCATGTTGAGAAAAAAGAGTATAATTAGACAAGTGCTAGGATTAGAAAGAAAGAAAAGACAAGGATTATGATGCGTGGGGCTTGGTGGGGTAGAAAGGATGGTTTCTACTAGCTGTAAATAGATAGTGAGGGCGGGGCCTGAAGTGGCCCTAGTGGCCTGTGACCTAGCTTATGCGCTAGCGCAGGTTAGTCAAAGCCTACGCGCCCTTTATGTAGAAACTACCAAATATGATTACCACTTTTACTTTGTACAATATTACAAGATTGCTATTAAAGTAGCTCTCTGCTAACGCGCTATAAATTAGTAGCATAGATATACTCGTTAGAGTTATAATACAAACCAAACCTACCAAAAACCTCAATTTTCGCTAATTCTAGCAATACCAAAGTTACTCTAAGAGCTTGCGAATAGCGTTAGCTATGCGCAAGCCTTTGACGCATTGATTAGACCAATCTATGCGTAAAGCATTGTTTACTTGCCTGCTTCAACCTAACCTGTCAAGTATTTAGGCTTAACCTGTCAAGTATTTAGGCTTTTTCCTACTGACGTTTGAATACTTGCTAGAGTATTTACCAACCTTTAAATACCTAAGCCTCTTGCGTATTCACTAGCAAGTCTCTTGCATATTTACTACTTTCCTGCCTTCTTTGCCAACTTATTTGCAAAGAAGATTCTTTTTTTCTTGACTCTTTGCATTGCGTTACATTGCTTTTACATCGTTTTGCTTTCCATATTGCTGTTACCTTTAACGCTAAACCTGCTAATCTGACTGGTTACTATAGCTTGATTAGTTGCTAGACACTTGCCTATGCAAGCAAGACTGTTAATAGCAGACCTTGCTACTCTTGCCTACTTGGGTAGTCTTTTTTGCTATCAACCTAGAAACCCTCCTAGCCTTGCCAGCAACCCTTTTAACAATCAACTAGACACTAATTAGTACTACTTTAACTACAGGAATGAGAACCTTGACAACAGCAGCGCACTAATTAATAACTACAATACTGTCAACAACCTACGCAATAAGCCTACTAATAACTAGCTTTTGGCTATCTATATCGCAGCCTAATTTTATCACTAAGACTGCAACTGTAACAAGTCGCAGGACCTGGGTCGGCAGCAGGACAGAGGCACAGGGGTAATCAGTCCGACTGACTTATACAAGGTGGCTAATTGGCACAGGTTCCAAGAGAGAGGGCAGTCACGACAGTATTGCTAGTAAATCAGGTAGGAAACTGCCTCGAGTAGCCTCTTGGCCAGAACGTATATTAAAGCCTACCCTTGTAAACCTTCAGGCAGGTCCATCGCAGTCTTTAACTCAGGGCTGCCTAGCAGTCCTTACGCAAGCCTCCCGCAGAGACCCCATAAGACTGTCAACCAGGCCAGCTAGGCCTTCCTACCCCGCAGGGTAGGACTATACTAATTACAAAGCCTTCCAATTGAAAGCCACACTTGCGCTAATCACTTGAAGCTACTTTATGTGGCAGACCAAGCCACCTCGGCCACCAGGCTTTCCTAGGCCCCGCGCATAGAGGCTAGGCCAATATTGACCTAGGCCTTTGAGGCGTAACAACTATCCTCTCTCCAAGGGGACGTCTGCGTCTCCAGCGCCCTCCATGCCCTACCCAATTACTTGCCAGTAAGTAGGCGCCTTCTGCCTGACTAGCTAGCGCCAAATCCTTGTTAAAAAACCTTCCGCAACCTCTTTTTCGGTCAGGTAAGGAAAAAGAGTAACCGACTTGGCAGGAACCTCACTTCTAGACCCTTTTCAACCGTCTAATCTGCTTGCCCACCATTAGGGCCTTGCAGGCCAGAGCCTAGGGGTCTGGTAGGGACCTCACAGAGTCCTTGCCACCACCATTGTCGCTGTCGCCGTCATTCCTAGCCTTTGTAGGCGCAGGCCTCTTCTTTCCGCAAGCCTTTTTGTACGCATAGACCGCCTTCAAGGCATTTTCTAAATGCTCCAGCGATTCCCAAGTGTTATATTCTGACAGCCAATTTGCCTACTTGACAAGGTAGTGCTTTACGCTGTCAAATTTGGCATTGTTGCAGATTTCTTCGACCTCCTATTCTTCCTTAGAGTCATCAAGGTCTAGGAAAGATAGTAGACCCTCGCTGGGGCAGAGGTGGTAGTCTTCCAGTAGCTAGATTAGAAAGACATTGTGAAGGCAGCTATATTTATTAGACAATACAAGTCAGTACACCTAACTGCCTACCTGTTTAATCACCTAGAAAGGCTTAATCTAACGCAGGCTAAGCTTTAAGGTCTTCAACTATAGGTTTTTAGTTAATAACTTAACCAAATCATTAACCTTAAACTGCTTAGGCGTGTAAGTATAGTTGTAATACTTAGCTATACGCTTGGCAGCCTGCGCCAACTTGACCTGTAGGTTGTCTCTAAAAGCTTCCAACTTCTGCAGTTAGGCTTAAACCCTAGGCATTAGCAGGCATTCCCTTAGGCGCTTCTTGCCTAGTACTGCGCTAGCAGAGGCTAACAAAGGCATGCTATTAGTCTAATTAGTTAGGTGTAGGCAATCTCTCTCTAAAGCCATGCTGTTTGCAGTGTAAAACCTAACTTTGCAATTAAAGCTATATAACAGGTAATTTGGCAATTTTCCTATTATATAGCCCTAACTGTTGTTATAAGCAAACTGCGCTAGCAGGAGGAGGTTTACCTAATTTGCCTAGTTGTCTGCCATATAGGCTCTTAAGTAGTCTTCTACTACTTGATTGAAAGCCTCTAACTACCTGTTAGTCTGCAGGTAGTAGGCTGTAGAAAGTTGCCTTTTGATTAAGATTTGCATGCAGACTTCTTGCTAGAATTAAGCTGTAATCTGGGAGTCTTAGTTGCTTACTATGCTTAAAGGCATGCTGTATTGTAATTTAATATGCTTGAAAAACAGCTTTGCAAAGTCTACCGCAGACATGTTACTGCAGGTTAGTATAAGGCAGACTAACTTTGTAAGGCAGTCTACAATAGTAAGAATACTGTTATACCACTTGCTAGTACTTTTCTTCTAGGACTCTAGAAGCCTTGTAATCCAATCCAACAATATATGCTAGAAGAGGCATGCATTGTCTTGCAAAGTCAACGCTTGCAGCTTCTTGTAAAGGCAGTGCTGGTGAATTGCCTTGCTTTGGCAAAGCTAGCAGCTACTGACATACTCTTAGACTTTTGCCCCAAAAGCCTTCCAATTAAAGTGCCTCTAGATTAGCTCTCTAGTTTAGTCTGCGCCTTAGTAACTTGCCGTAAGGCAGTTGTGAAAGCGCTGAAAAAGCTCTTGCCGCAGCAATTCTTGCACTAGGATGTAAATCTTACCCTAATAGTGTAATAGAAAGCTACTATCTGCATAGTCAAGAGACTAAATAAAACCCTATGCAGTCACGCCTTTTATATTAACCTTACTAGAGCAAGGACTTTTAAGAAAGCCTGCCTAGACCTCCTGGCAGTAGAAGTCAGCTTCCTAGGCCTTTGTAACAAGTTTGATTAGTGACAAAGCCTTAGCTTTCTTGTCAAGTGATTCAAGACTCTAGGTTGCCTTAGCAGCTTGCTATCTAGTAATAACTTGCATGCAAAGTTTGCATGCAACTGCTTTGTTGCAATTTAGCAAAAGTAACATCTTGCAAGCTTGCTTATAGCTAGTAGCAAAGTTACTAGTACACAATGGTGATTCTTGACCTTGTAAACCTTAGTCTCTTTCCTTAGCCTTGCTAGCAGTCTAGGCTATCTTATCCTGCAAGAAGCAAACTCTAGCCTCTACTAGGTTAGGCCTAGAGAGAGCGTAGGTTAAGGCTAGCCTGCATCTATCCTAATTAGCAGCTGCCTAAAAGCCTAGCTACACTATAGCTGCCTAAAAGCCTAGCTACTCTATAGCTACCTAAAGGCTTGGCTGCTCTATAGCTACCTAAAAGCCTAGCTGCACTTTCACTATACTAGTAGGCTCTACTAGCTTTGCGCGTAGCAAGAGTAATAGCTAGGTGACTAGCGTATTGTTAATAGAGTAGTCTTTGCCAACATAGTTAGGTCTTTGCAAAGACCTATCTGCTAGGTTTAACGCGCTTTTCTAGTAGAAAATCTAGAAATTGTATAGCATTAGCTAAATCAACTAGCAAGCTTGACAACTGTTAAGCTAGGTCTAATCTATAAACTGCTTAAGGTTCTTGTAGTTTGAGTAAACCTAGACCTTAGTAGCGCTTTTAAGATAATGCTTTTAGTGCTAGAAGCTTATAACTATCGCTATTAGCTCTTTGTTGTAGACTAGGTAGTTTACCTTAGCTTTAGAGAATTTCTAGGAGTAGTAGGCTATAGGGTGCTAGCTGTTGTCAAATTGCTAGGAAATTATCCTAGCTAACGTGTGATTAAAAGTGTCAGTTTCCATGCGTAGTAACTGGTTAGGGTTATAGTGATGCAGTACTAGCTTTATAGTAAAGGCATTAATCAGAGCCTAGAAAGCCTGCTGCTAAGGCTTTCCCTAGTCGTCACCAATTTAACCTAGCTTCTAGCTATTCTTTATACCCTTTAGTAGGTTATGTAGTAGCTAGGCTATGCGTGAGAAGGCAAAAATAAACCTCTAGTAGAAGTTGCAAAAGCCAAGAAAAACCTAAATATCTCTGTAAGTCCTTAGAAGGTAGTTTAACTACTTACGTACTGCTTTTACGCAGCTAGGGTCTATTTGAAAACCCTTTGTATTAACAATAAAGCTAAGGAATTTGACTTTAGTCTAGAAGAAAAAGCACTTCTTTGCATTGCCAAATAATTCAAATTGGCATAGCTATTTACAGACCTAATTAAGGTGCTGCTAGTAGTCTTCTTCTAACTAGGAGAAAATAAAGATATTGTTAAGATAAACAATGCAGAAGCTATTGACATAGCCTTGCAAAGCCTTATTGATATAGGCTTGGAAGGTTGCAGGCGCATTAGTAAGCCTAAAAGGCATCACGCGAAATTCGAAATAGCTATAGCGTATGCAAAAAGCAGTCTTCCACTTGTCGCCTTCTTAGATTTGTATCTAGTAGTAAGCTACTTGTAAGTCAATTTTCAAAAAGACTATAGCGCTGTTTAGGCAGTCTAAAAGCTTACTAATTAGAGGCAGTAGGTGACAGTTTTTTATTGTGATTTTGTTAAGTCTCTAGTAGTCAATGCATAACTGAAAAGTCCTATCCTTCTTAGAGACAAAAAGTACAAGAGCCTTGGCAAAGCTGACAGACTCTTTGATAATACCCTTTTCTAAAGCATTGTTAATAAAGTCCTTTAGGACTTGCAGTTTTGCAAGAGAGAGGTTAAATATATACTAGAAAGGTAGTGATTTACTAGGTATTATATTAATTGCGTGATTGCTTTCTTTATAAAAGAGTAGTAGCTTTGCCTAGCAATTGTCAAATACGTTGCTATTGCGGTTGGCTAGGCACTGCGGTAATTGTTAAAGGTTTGAGAGACCAAGGTTTTCTAAAAGATTGTCCTTGTCATCTTTGGCAACTAAAGGCTAGTATTGTGCCTAGACTTCAAAGACGCAGACCTTTACTTGCATAAGGTCCTTTCAAGTGAATTCACTAATCTTTACCAGCTGGATTCGCAAGCAGCAGGAGTATTCCTATGTAGCATTAGTGTTGCAAATATTGATCTTTAGGTCTTGTAAAATAGGCTAGCCTACTAGAACTAAGGCGTTGAATGGATTGCAGTTGACTGCTACAAAAAGCCTAATCACTTCAATGCTACGCTTCTAGCAGTTGGTAAGTTCAAAGCGTAAGTGGTAGACTCTATAAGTCTTTACCATAGTTTTGCTAGCACCTTTAATTTCTAGTATTAAGTAGTTGTGCTTGCGTTGCTGGCAAGGCTTTAAGCCTATTAGTTTGACATAGTTAAGAGCTACTAGGTTTAACTTAGCATAGGTGTCTAGGCTAATCAAGACCTTCTTAGCCTTGCTGTTAATAGCTACTTTTCCCTAGGTGTTAACTGCTTTAACTGCTTCTAGGTGGTTAGTAAAGCTTGCATTAGAGACTACGCAGCTCTCTAATCATTTTTTTGACGCTTAGCAACATGCCTGTTAGAATTAGACATAGCATAGTTAACGTTAGTGTCGTTGTCAAGCTTTGTAACCTTTCTAGTAGTAGCTGGTTAAGCCCTAGCCTTGTAGGTAGCGCCTGCAGGTGCTGTCAAGAGGGTTGTTGTGGTAGTATTGGCAGGTAGGTTTAGGTTATACTAACCTTGGCAGTCTTTTAAGATATGCCTTGCCTTACTACATTTAAAGCAAAGGCGCTAGTTTTTGCAGTGTTGCTTCTTAGCGTTAGTTATCTTGCTAGAGGGTTGTGACTGAAAGCCTTGACTGTGGTTGCTGCGGTTGTTATAGTTACTACTGCGGTTATTGTTAGCTAGGCGTTTGTTGCAGTCTCTGCTGTAAGACTAGTTATTGCCTGTAAAGTCCTAGTTAGGTTGAGGCTTGTTAGTATTATAAGTCTTTCAAACCTCTTAGGCGTTGTTAAGCAGCTGATTAGTAGCAATGCTAATGCAGTCGATTTGTACAAGGCTGTTATGCAGCTAGCTAGTAAATTGGTGTAGGAGGAGGTTGTAGCTAATTGTCTAGCTAGCTTTAAAGGCTAGAGACTCTAGTTAGGTATAGAAGTTGACTAGGCTTTTACTATCCTTCTGCTAGGCTTTAAACTACTTCTAAAGGTTGTCTTGACAGTTAGCTTGCGTGTAAGAGTGGTTTTGTTAAACCTAGCAGACAAATTTATGCTAGTAGCAGCGTATGTATAGGTAGGCGTTAATTGCTATATGCTAACGGTTCTTTATAGTCTAGTCAAAGTAACTAGTAGTAAAGGCAACCTATATATTGGCAGTCTGGTACTAGTTAGGGTTTGCGATAAAAGCAGTCTTGAGGTTGTTAAACTAAGCGTGGTAGTTGGCAAGACCTTCATTGGCTTTTAGTATGGTAATCTTGTTAATACAGGTGCCTTTCAAGCTAGGGTAAGCCTTGAAGTAATTGTCAGGCTTGCTGTCTTTGTTAAGAGACAGCTGGTAAGGTCTTAGGTGAGACCTCTGACTAGAAGCCTGGCGAAACCTCTGATTAGGCTTTTAGCAGGCTCTCTAAGCTGGATTTGCGGCTAGATTTGCAGCTAGATTCTTAGGCTAGGAGGTAGCTTGTTGGCTCCCTCAGACTGTACTTAGGCTTGGCGTACTGGTAGGTTGCAACAACTTGTTGTTAGTCTCTAAATCTAGGCTAGTAAGTTGCTGCACTTTGTTGCAAAGCTTTACTGCCTTAACAAAGGCAGCTAGCTAGTTACTTGGAATATAGGCGCTGTTTATATAGTATTGAATCTGCCTATGCAAGTAGGAGTAGATATGGTCGATATTGTAGGCTAGGTAGCCCTTTGGGTTTGTAGTGGTAGGAGCCACTTGTCTAGCTGGTAAGGCAGTGGCAGGGGAGTCTACTGCAAGGCTAGCAGCAGGGTCAATGCTAGGTTAATTAGGCGCGCTAGCATTGTTGTTGTTATTTGACATTGTGAAATCTAGTGAGGTTAGTGTATTGAATTGAAGGCAAAAGCGTGCTGTATAGCAAGCTTGTTGAAAGAGGCTTCAAAGTTGTAACGGGTTGCAAGACCTAGGTTGGCAGCAGGATAGAGGCATAGAGGTGATTAGTCTAACTAACTTATACAAGGTAGCTAATTAGCATAGGTTCCAAGAGAAAAGGCAGTTACGATAGTATTGCTAGTAAATTAGGTAGGAAACTGTCTTGAGTAGCCTTTTGGCTAGAATGTATATTAAAGCCTGCTCTTGTAAACCTTTAGGCAGGTTCATCGCAGTCTTTAACTCAAGGCTGCCTAGCAGTCCCTACGCAAGCCCCTCGCAGAGACCCTATAAGACTGTCGACTAGGCTAGCTAGGCCTTCCTACCCCGCAGGGTAAGACCATACTAATTACAAGGCCTTCCAATTGAAAGCCACGCTCGCGCTAATCACTTAAAGCCACTTTATGTGGCAGACTAAGCCACCTTAGCCACCAGGCTTTCCCAGGCCCTGCGCGTGAAGGCTGGGCTAATATTAACCTAGGCCTTTGAGGCGTAACAGCAACTAGTTACGCAAATCAAGCAATTAATACTATACCTTAAATCTCTAGGTATTCAAAGTTATCAACCAATTTGACAAAGATATTGCAAAGATTTAAAAAGGCTACTACAATGAAAGGCTATTTAACCTAGGTATTGACACTTCTAAAGCATATCCTAAGCTTTGAGACACCTTTTTAAGCTTTAAGGCTTTAAACAACATTGACAAAACTGTGATGGGTTGAAAGACTTAACTTTTGGAATCCTTTAGAGCAGGCAACTTTATATGGAATAACCTATACGACAATCTCTAAAAGCCTAAGTTAAGGCGCAAGTCTAACTTCTTTTGCCTCTCTAACGACAAGGAAGAAAGACCTAGGCCTTTAACCTTTAACTGCAACAACTTGATTATAAAAAAGCTAGATTTCCTAGTAACCTAGGCTGAGAAGTCTAATGCTTGCATTAACGCCTTCTCTAAGCATATAGATTGCTTTGAGAAACGCCTTGATATAGCTAACTAGGCTTAACGCTAGTTAACTACTTAGCCTTGCCTTAGCCAATCTTGCCTTGATTAGCATAGTAGCTTCTAGCAGACCTAATTTAACAACTAGCTAAACCCTTGCAGCACTCTGGCTTACACCTAAAAAAGCCTAGCCTTTTACAACTAGGATAGCCTAGCCTTTTAGCAACAAAAGCGATTTACTACCCTAGCTAGCACTTCTAACAACTACTTTAGCTATTGTCTAAAGAAAGATAATGTTAAGGTATTTAACCTTGACGCAAAAGATTTTAACAAGGATAGGATAATTACTAAAGGCAAGTTGAATGTTTACACTAATATTTTTGCCTTCTCTAACTAACTGGAAGTTCTCTAGGAGGCAAAGGATAAAGCAGCTTTCACAAGCCTAATCTTAACGCTACTTTACAGCCTAGCTTTGTTGTAGTATACTGACAAGCTTATGCTAGCTAACTGCAACGCCTTTAAGAGCAACCTAAGTCAATTTATTGCAAATCTGCAAAAGCGCTTTAAGCCTAACTAAATGACAAGCCTCTAGAAGCTTAAGGCTGCGTCTTTCTTGCTATGCAAATTCTTTGAAGATTACAGCAGCCTATGCTAGTATATACAATGCTAGCATTGCCTTGCCAAGGCTGTTAGAAGGCAAGCAGATAATAACCTTTTTACTGCTATATAGGAAGGATTTGATTAAGCTATTTAAAACCTAATTAACCTTTCTAAAAAAGGCATTAACTACCTAACCTTCCTGTAAGATATTAAGAAGAAGATTTCACTTTTGCAGATTAAAGCCAATACTTGATACAACAAGTCTTTTCAGCATTAGTCTAACTATCTATGTAACAACTGCTATAACAACCAATGCAACAATTAGCGTGACAACTAGCGCAATAACTAGCGTAGCAACTAGCGTAACAACTGTCATACTAACCAAAAAGACAATTGGAAAGGCAATTCAAATTCTTACAACTGCAATTAAAACTGCAACAAAGACTGCGCTTAGCCTTGCGACTAACTTTGCAATAGTGACACCTAGGATAGGGACTATAGCTGTAATTAGCGTGATTTGCATAGCAATTGCGATAATTAGGATACTTGCAGATGCTTTGACTAGCATAACAAGGCTAACCTAGCCTAAAAGCCTTCTAATGACAAGTTGGTAGCCTTTTTTCAATTAGACTAGTCCTAGCAATCTGTCAACTCTTGCGACAACTCTAGCTACATTGCCATAGCCTAAGTCAAAGAATGCTAGACTTGTGGCATTTGCAAAACTACTTTTAGTAGCTGCAACAACCTTTTCTAGCACTTGCAGACAAGCTGTCAACTAGCTTAGCCAGCTGCACCTGCCAATTTATCCAAGCTAGCAGTCAAGACTAATTCAACAGCATACCTTGGAGATATAATCACAGCTACTAGCCTAGCTAAGCTATCGATTAACTCCTTTGAAAGATACACTTATCTATAGCTGCAAGTGGCACTGTCTAAAGAAGCTGCCTAAGCTGGTAATATAGTTAGTATCTACGCTAACACTAGATGCAGTAACTTATTAGTCAACAAGGAATAGGCCTGAAGCTTTTATAATCTAAAGGTTAAAGACTGCAAAAGCGCTATAGATAGTATTGGCAGGTCTATCAAGCTAATGCAGTAGGCTACCTTTTCTTTCTACACCTCTAGTATAGTCTGCAATGGCAACTTTGGAATTGCCAAATTCACTGCCTAGGCATGGCTTTGCCAAGACCTAAAGCCTTAAGCTTTGTTAGGGGTAGGCTTTCTAAAGCCTTACAGTGCTAACATGCTGTTTACTAAAGACAAGCTTTAATTTGCCTCTTATGATAGCTTTGGCATGCCTATTGCAGTGATTAAAAAAGGCAACTCAGTTACCTAAAAGGTAACTAATTGATAGGCAGTTGTAATTCAACCTAGTCAGACTGCTTAGGTAGCTGTTAACTAGAAGCCTTTGCCTAGCAACTAGTCTTACACTTTTAACGCAACCTACCTAGCTATAGTCAACGCGCTAGTTAACTTAAAGACCTGCAAGCATATACCTCTAGTCAATCTAACCAACGCACTGCTAAAGATTTTAAAGAATGCCTAAATTAAAAGGATTGCAAAGACTAAAGACTTGGCTTTCCTAGCTATTCCATTGTTAAGTTCTAGTCTTTAAGCACTTGCTGTAGCTACTGCCTTAGCTACAACTGCTGCAGCTTTAAGTATAAAACCAACTAGCCTAACTAATCAGTCTGTCAATTCCTTAGCATACGCTGCTGCACTTAGACTGCTAGCCTTGCTTTTAATCTAAACCTTTAGCCTAACTGCTGCTCTTTTTGACGCGGTTAGCATAAAGTTTGACTTGACTAATGCTACCAAGGCAGTCGCCTTAGGCTTGCCAGAACTGCCACACCTGCAACTTGCTAAGGTTGCGCAGGAGAGTAATAAGGCTTTGCTAGCTTTTTCTAACGTGGTATTTGCAATTATGCAAAACCTAGCTATGCTAGCAGCTTTACTAGAAGGTCTAGCCTAAGAGGATGCAGCTTTAGAAAGTCTACTAGTGGAAAAGCCAATCATTACCCTAACCTCTAGCTTACTAGAAATTAAGACTCTAACCAACCTACCTAAGCAAGTTACTAAGGAAAGCGTATATATATACATTGCTAACAAACAACTAGCTTACAAATTAGCTTGGCTAGTCAAGCGTTTCTAACAAATTTAGACCAACAATAGTCTAATTAAAGTTTTTAATGACTAACTTCTTAAGATCTTACTAGTTAATAGCTAGCAGAATAAGAAGATTGCTTCTAGGCTATACTCTTTTGAAATTAAAGACTAAGAGGTAGTTGTGACGTGGTGAATGGAAAAGGCACGGGCCGCTTCAGGCTAGGATGAGTCAGCTTTGGACCAGATTTTCTGCGCTTCCATATAAGAGCGTGATCAGGGCCTCAAATTGTAAGATCATCATCAATTACGCAGACTTACACGGATTTACAAGCAGCACTCTTTACACCTTAGTTATTTTCCAAGCTTTCTATGCAATAATACTTGATTTACCGCATTCCATTCCTTCCTTACGCCTTCAATTTAATTGATCACGCTGCCGGCGTTTTCCTACCTTACTTACACGACTGGATTTGGGCACTACCGCGAGATGTATCGGGGCTGATCAGGGTCACCTGACTAGTCACGTGCGCCAGAGGTAAGGAAGAAGCACGATTCCATCCGCCTGCCAGCCGATCACGTGGCTACTGCCGTTGGGGCTTACGCCTCAGCAGCAGTATACTACGTTGAGAGGTAGGTAGGTAGGTGGTTTTGTGTCTCTCCTTCTCACTGACTAAAGGACTGGCAGAGCTAGCTACTAAGCTGCATGTATAGCGATTAGGCTGTTGCATGCGACAAGCCTGACTTACAAAGACATTGGCAGTTAATTTAACATTGGCATGTGACTTATTTTAAGCCAATTACGTGTCTTGTTGGTTCTAGGATTGGAAGAAGATTAATCTGTTGTATTGGAATTAATCTTAGGAAATTGACAATTTTGGCGCTGTAGAATCTAGCTTTTTGAACTATTCAAAGGCGTCTAGATTTACAATATTTGTACAATTAGATAATCTCTAGATTTTTTGGTAGTAGTGGCTTGACTAGTTAGGCTAATTAGGCTTCTACTAATGGCAGCATTGCTATGTGATACTTAAGGGCAGGTGGATTCTTTTTCAAGCTTGGCATATTGATGCGTGAGGCTTGGTAGGGTAGAAAGGATAGTTTTTACTAGCTGTAAATAGACAGTAAGGGTGGGGCCTAAAGTAGCCTTAGTAGCCTATGACCTAGCCTATGCGCTAGCGTAGGTTAGTCAAAGCCTACGCGCTCTTTGCGTAGAAACCACCAAATATAATCACCACTTTTACTTTGTACAATATTACAAGATTGCTATTAAAGTAGCCCTCTGCCAACGCGCTAGATTAAAGCCAAAAGCTACAATAAGAAGATTAGGAAAGCTAAAGGCTAGTAAGGCTTAGACTAGACAACCTATCCTAAAGCTTAAAAACTAGCTAGTACAAACCAATTAGTTAGTTGCTAAGAAGGCTAATGTAAGCGCAAAGAGGCGCTAAAATGTTAAGACAGGAAAAAATTACCTAAAAGAAAAACCTAAAAAGAAAGACTTTCTAGTTTAAAAAGCAGTAAAGAAAAAACCTATAATTAGTAATGACGCAAAAGTCTGCATTTAGGCTAGGGTAGTAATAATATTGCTATAGTTTATATTTCTTAGTATAAAAAGCCTAAAAAGCATCCTAGTATTTGTTAAAGACTTAGAATTGTAAGAATAAGCCATTGCAAAAAACCTAAAGCTTTTGATTAGATATCTAGGAAAGGCAAGCTACTTTTACAGAGACTAGAAAAGCAAGAATTAGACAATAAGCTCTTTGCAGGCAAAGGAAATCAGACTAAATTACAAAAAGAGAAAGTCTAAGCAGTTATTTACCTTGCAAGTCATATAGGCTTTTACTAAAGATTTCAATTCTTTAAGGCAGCCTACTTCCCTTTTGTCACATTAACCTACCCCTAGCTTGCCACAAGATTAGACTTCAATACCTTTAAAAATAGCAATGCCTCTCCCTATAGCAAAATCTCTCTCTATAGCAAAACCTTTCCTAATAGCAGGCTTTTAATATTAAGTCAAGTTAGTGCCTCTAATGCCTTTGCAAGAGGAAATTACAATCTTTAATAGCAAAAATGTCTTAAAATTCCTAGAAATCTTTAGCTTATATGCTAATCAAAGCTAGCTTATAGATAAGCAAAAGAAGAAATAGACTAAGCATTACACAAAGAAAAAGCTGCATACTACTGTAAAGATAGTCTTAAAGCATAAAACTTAGAAAAAGAATGTAAAGGCAATAAAGTTGCAATAGGGCAGTCAAAACCTTAAGTTAAACTTTAATTCCTACCCTTAAATATGGCTAAGCTGTGTAGTAGCTATCTAAAGAAAACGCTATACAAATTGCAAACCTATAATTAAAGACAGGAGGTAGCTGCTGTAAAGAAAAGGAAAGTAGCTGCCAAAGACTTTTTCTTAGCCAAAATAAACAAAAGTAGTATGCTTTTAATTAGCAAATTGAGAAAAATCTAGCTATAAAACTTTTAGTTTCCTAAGCAGCAAATGCAAAAAGGTAAAGCTATGTTAGAATTGTAAGCATTAAAGTTAGAATAGGTTAAAGCAAGATTGCAACAGACTAGGGTTAAAGACTAATGACTAGTTAAAGCAGCTATTTGGTGCAAAGATAGCATAATAGGAGTAAACAAAAAAGTAGAAAAGGGTTGAGATTCTAAGGTTAAGTAGAATAGTTTAAAGCATTGAGATATTGTTAGGTTAGCAAGGAATTATAGAGCTATTTAACTACTTGCCTAAATACCTATTTGTTATTTGCATGAAATGCAAGGTTAGATGTTGTGTAGGTAAGGCTAGAACCTATTTGCGCAGAAAGCATAATTATATAAATGCAAGGCAGCAAGCAAAAGTTGTAAAGGCAATAGAGAGATTAGAAGGTATTGTGTAGAACTAGGATAAGTTGCAGACATTTTAGTTCTTGCTACTAATAGTTAACCTAATCTTGTTTATTGCGCTGCCTAAGTCTAATAGATTGCAATGCAATAAGTGCAGGTTTGTTATACAAGGCAAATAGTAGATGAGAGATTATTGTAGGAAAAAGCATAAATAAAAGAGCAGATAGGTTAGAGGTAGCAATGTGGTAAAAAAGGCGAAATAGAAGTAGGCAATGCTATAGACAATAGGTGTATATTGCTAGTAGTTTTTCTAGTTGCGCATAGCAAGCAGGTAATTTAAGGTTAGCCAAGACAGCAAGCTAGCAATAATAGCAAAGGTAAGTGCAGAGACATTGAAAAAGCAGCTGACACAAATCTATGCAACCTAGACAGCGCGGTTCAAGTCAAAGAGGCAGTTGATTAAGGCAGGCGATAAGAAAGCTAAGCCAAACAGGTAGTTAGACTGCATTGGTTGGCTAATGCATTTGAAAGGTTTAGACCTAGCCTAGTTACGCAGCATAGTTAAGCCAATTGGCAAAGACAAGGTAGTGTTGCAGTAGATGTAAGAAAGCATAGAGTAAGTAATAGAGTAGGCAAAAGAGGTAGTAGTAAAGCAATGCAGGCATGCAATATTGTTTGAGATTAACAAAAAGAAAATACATGTCAAGCAAAAAAAGCTATTTGATAGGCAGATAGAGGAGAATATATAGGCAGATTACAAGAAAGTGTATTGCAAGTTGTTGTGTTATATGCAATAGACATAGGAATAGGATAATAGAGACTAGCTGCTATATGCATTTACTAAAAAGCAAGGTAATTTGTTTGACAAGTTTTGCAAAGTAGTAGAAAAGCATGTGCAGGTAGAGAGCATAATGCTGTTAGATAAGGTAAAGCAGTAAAAGCGTAAAGACTAGGCAGACTAGTTATATTTAGATGCAATAGTTGCGTTTTTTGACTATTAATACAAGCATATGCTATACAAGAATGCATTGATTAGCAAGTTGGCAGTGTTAGGATTGTGCAATAATAACAGTTAGTATAAGCTAGAGAATTACATGCTAAAGTATTTGGCAGTTATTAAGATAGCGCAGATGTTAGTTATGTATTAGTTAGTAGTTAAGTAGCAAGACAAGGTAGTAGCGTTAGAAAAGACAATAAGTGCAAAGAAGGTGCAAAAGGTAGCAACTAGGTTGTTTAAAATTACTTAGCTAAAAGTTAAGCAGTTTATAACAGTTGTGTTAGACAAGTCTAAGCTAGGCCTACCCCTAAATACGGCTAAGCTGTAAAGTAGCTATCTAAAGAAAACGCTATACAAATTGCAGACCCACAATTAAAGACAGGAGGTAGCCGCCATAGAGAAAAGGAAAGTAGCCGCCAAAGACTTTTTCTTAGCCAAAATAAACAAAAGTAGTATGCTTTTAATCAGCAAATTGAGAAAAATCTAGCTATAGAACTTTTAGTTTTCCAAGCAGCAAGTGCAAAAAGGTAAAGCTATGTTAGAATTGTAAGCGTTAGGGTTAGGATAAGTTAAAGCAAGATTGCAATAGACTAGAGTTAAAGACTAACAACTAGTCAAAGCAGCCATTTAATGCAAAGGTAGCATAATAAGAGTAAACAAAAAAGTAGAAAAAGGTTAAAATCCTAAGGTTAAATAGAATAGTTTAAAGCATTAAGACATTGTTAGGTTAGCAAAAAATTATAAAGCTATTTAACCGCTTGCCTAAATACCCATTTATTATTTGCACAAAATGCAAGGTTAGATGTTGTGCAGGTAAGGCTAAAACCTATTTGCGCAGAAAGCATAATTATATAAATGCAAGGCAGCAAGCAAAAGTTATAAAGGCAGTGGAGAGATTAAAAGGTATTGTGCAAAACTAGGATAAGTTGCAGACATTTCAATTCCTGCCACTAACAATTAACCTAATCCTATTCATTGCGCTGCCTAAGTCTAACAGGTTGCAATGCAACAAGTGCAAGTTTGTTACGCAAGGCAAACAGTAAATAAGAGATTATTGTAGGAAAAAGCATAGATAGAAAAGTAGATAGGTTAAAGGCAGCAATGTAGTAAAAAAGGCAAAACAAAAGCAGGCAGTGCTATAGACAACAGGCATGCATTGCTAGTAGTTTTTCCAATCGCGCATAGCAAGTAGGTAGTTTAAGGTTAGCTAAGGCAGCAAGCTAGCAATAGTAGCAAAGGTAGGTGCAAAGACATTAAAAAAGCAGCTAATATAAATCTATGCAACCTAGATAGCGCAATTCAAGTCAAAAAGGCAGTTAATTAAGGCAAGCGACAAGAAAGCCAAGCCAAACAGGTAGTTAGACTATGTTAGTTAGCTAATGCATTTGAAAGGTTTAAACCTAGCCTAGTTATGCAGCATAGTTAAGCCAATTAGCAAAGACAAGATAGTATTGCAGTAGATATAGGAAAGCATAAAGCAGGTAATAAAGTAGGCAAGAAAGGCAGTAATAAAGCAGCATAAGTATGCAATATTATTTAAGATTAACAAAAAGAAAGTATATGTTAAGTAAAAAAAGCCATTTGACAGGCAGATAGAAAAGGATATATAAGCAGATTACAAAAAAGTATATTGCAAGTTATTATGTTACATGCAGTAGACATAAAAATAGAATAATAGAGACTAGCTGCTATATGCATTTACCAAAAAGCAAGGTAATTTGTTTGACAAGTTTTGCAAGGCAGTAGAAAAGCATATGCAAGTAAAAGGCATAATGCTATTAGATAAGGTAAAGCAGCAGAGGTGTAAGGATTAAGCAAACTAGTTGTGTTTAGATGCAACAGTTGCATTTTTCAACTATTAATACAAGCATATGCTATACAAAAATGCATTAATTAGCAAGTTGGCAGTGTTAGAATTGCACAATAATAACAGTTAGTATAAGCTAGAAGATTACATGCTAAAGTATTTAGCAGTTATTAAGGTAGCGCAGATATTAGTTATGTATTAGTTAGTAGTTAAGCAGCAAAACAAAATAGCAGTATTAGAGAAAACAATAAGTGCAAAGGAAGTGCAAAAGGCAGCAATTAGGTTATTTAAAATTACCTAGCTAAAGATTAAGCAGTTTATAACAGTTATGTTAGACAAGTCTAAGCTAAGCCTACCTCTAAATATGGCTAAGCTATGTAGTAGCTATCTAAAGAAAACGCTATACAAATTGCAAACCTACAATTAAAGACAAAGGGTAGCTGCTGTAGAGAAAAGGAAAGTAGCTGCCAAAGACTTTTTCTTGGCTAAAATAAACAAAAGTAATATGCTTTTAATTAGCAAATTGAGAAGAATCTAGCTATAAAACTTTTAGTTTCCTAAGCAGCAGGTGCAAAGAGGTAAAGCTATGTTAGAATTGTAAGCGTTAGGGTTAGGATAGGTTAGAGCAAGATTGCGATAGACTAGGGTTAAAGACTAACGACTAGTCAAAGCAGCTATTTAGTGCAAAGGTAGCATAATAAGAGTAAACAAAAAAGTAGAAAGAGGTTGAGATTGCAAGGTTGAGTAGAATAGTTTAAAGCATTAAGATATTGTTAGGTTAGCAAGAAATTATAGAGCTATTTAACTGCTTGCCTAAATACCTGTTTGTTATTTGCATAAAATGCAAAGTTAGATGTTGTGCAGGTAAAGCTAAAACCTATTTGCGCAAAAAGCATAATTATATAAATGCAAGGCAGCAAGTGGAAGTTGTAAAGGTAGTGGAGAGATTAGAGAGTATTGTGTAAAACTAAGATAAGTTGCAGACATTTTGGTTCCTACCTTTAACTATAGCTACCTCTAAATATAGCTAAGCTATGTAGTAGCTATCTAAAGAAAACGCTATACAAATTGCAGACTTACAATTGAAGACAGAGGGTAGCTGCTGTAGAGAAAAAGAGAGTAGCTGCTAAAGACTTTTTCTTAGCCAAAATAAACAAAAGTAGTATGCTTTTAATTAGCAAATTAAGAAAAATCTAGCTATAGAACTTTTAGTTTTCTAAGCAGCAGGTGCAAAAAGGTAAAGCTATGTTAGAATTGTAAGCGTTAGAGTTAGGATAGGTTAGAGTAAGATTGCAACAGACTAGAGTTAAAAACTAACGACTAGTTAAAGCAGCTATTTAGTGCAAAGGTAGCATAATAAGAGTAAACAAAAAAGTAGAAAGAGGTTGAGATTGCAAGGTTAAGTAGAATAGTTTAAAGCATTAAGATATTATTAGGTTAGCAAGAAATTATAGAGTTATTTAACTGCTTGCCTAAATACTTGTTTGTTATTTGCATAAAATGCAAGGTTAGATGTTATGTAGGTAAGGCTAAGACTTATTTGCGCAGAAAGCATAATTATATAAATGCAAGGCAGCAAGCAAAAGTTGTAAAGGTAGTGGAGAGATTAGAAGGTATTGTGTAAAACTAGGATAAGTTGCAGACATTTTAGTTTTTGCTATTAACAGTTAACCTAATCCTATTTATTACGCTGCTTAAGTCTAACAGGTTGCAATGCAATAAGTGCAGGTTTGTTATGCAAGGCAAATAGTAGATGAGAGATTATTGTAGGAAAAAGCATAGATAGAAGAGTAGATAGGTTAAAGGCAGCAATATAGTAAAGAGGGCAAAATAAAAGCAAGCAGTGCTGTAGACAATAAGCATACATTGCTAGCGGTTTTTCTAGTCGCATGTAGCAAGCAAGTAGTTTAAGGTTAGCTAAGGTAGCAAGCTAGCAATAGTAGCAAAGGTAGATGCAGAGATATTAGAAAAGCAGCTGATACAAATCTATGCAACCTAGATAGTATAGTTTAAGTCAAAAAGGCAGTTGATTAAGGCAGGCAATAAGAAAGCCAAGCTAAACAGGTAGTTAGACTGCATTAGTTAGCTAATGCATTTGAAAGGTTTAGACCTAGCCTAGTTGCGCAGCATAGTTAAGCTGATTAGCAAGGATAAGATAGTGTTGCAGTAGATATAAGAAAGCATAGAGTAGGTAATAGAGTAGGCAAAAGAGGCAGTAGTAAAGCAGCATAGGCATGCAATGTTGTTTAAGATTAACAAAAAGAAGGTATATGTCAAGTAGAAAAAGCTATTTGATAGGCAGATAGAGGAGGATATGTAGGCAGATTACAAAAAGATATACTGCAAGTTGTTATATTATATGCAGCAGACATAGGAATAAGATAATAAAGACTAGCTACTATATGCATTTACTAAAAAGCAAGGTAATTTGTTTGACAAGTTTTGCAAGGCAATAGAAAAGCATATGCAGGTAAAAAGCATAATGCTGTTAGATAAGGTAGAGTAGTAGGAGTGTAAGGACTAGGCAGACTAGTTGTGTTTAGATGCAACAGTTGCGTTTTTTGACTATTAATACAAGCATATGCTATATAAAAACGCATTGATTAGCAGATTAGCAGTGTTAGAATTGCGCAATAACAATAGTTAGTATAGGCTAGAGGATTACATGCTAAAGTATTTAGCAGTTATTAAAGTAGCGTAGATGTTAGTTGTGTATTAGTTGGTAATTAAGTAGCAAGACAAAGTGGCAGTGTTAGAGAAGATGATAAATGTAAAGGAGGCGCAAAAGGCAGCAACTAGGTTGTTTAAAATCACCTACCTCTAAATATAGCTAAGCTGTGTAGTAGCTATTTAAAGAAAATGCTATACAAATTGCAGACTTATAATTAAAGACAGAGGGTAGCTGCTGTAGAGAAAAGGAGAGTAGCTGCTAAAGACTTTTTCTTGGCTAAAATAAACAAAAGTAATATGCTTTTAATTAGCAAATTGAAAAGAATCTAGCTATAGAACTTTTAGTTTCCTAAGCAGCAAGTGCAAAGAGGTAAAGCTATGTTAGAATTGTAAGCGTTAAGGTTAAGATAGGTTAAAGCAAGATTGCAACAGACTAGAGTTAAAGACTAACAACTAGTTAAAGCAGCTATTTAATGCAAGGGTAGTATAATAGAAGTAAACAAAAAAGTAAAAAAGGGTTGAGATTTTAAGATTAAGTAGAATAGTTTAAAGCATTAAGACATTGTTAGGTTAGCAAGAAATTATAAAGCTATTTGACTGCTTGCCTAAATACCTGTTTGTTATTTGCATAAAATGCAAGGTTAGATGTTATGCAGGTAAGGCTAGAACTTATTTGCATAGAAAGCATAATTATATAAATGCAAGGCAGCAAGTAGAAGTTGTAAAGGTAGTAGAGAGATTAGAAAGTATTGTGCAAAACTAGGATAAGTTGCAGACATTTTGATTCCTGCTACTAATAGTTGACCTAATTTTGTTTATTGCGCTGCCTAAGTCTAACAGGTTGCAATGCAATAAATGCAGGTTTATTACGCAAGGTAAATAGTAAATGAGAGATTATTGTAGAAAAAAGCATAGATAGAAAAGTAGATAGGTTAGAGATAGCAATGTGGTAAAAAAGGCAAAACAAGAGCAGGCAATGCTATAGACAACAGGCATGCGTTGCTAGTGGTTTTTCTAATTGCGCATAGCAAGTAGGTAGTTTAAGGTTAGCTAAGGCAGCAAGCTAGCAATGATAGCAAAGGTAAGTGCAGAGACATTGGAAAAGTAGCTGATATAAATCTATATAACCTAGATAGCATAGTTTAAGTTAAAAAAGCAGTTGATTAAAGCAAGCAACAAAAAAGCCAAGCTAAATAGGTAGTTAGACTATATTAGTTAGCTAACGCATTTAAAAGGTTTAGACTTAGCCTAGTTGCGCAGCATAGTTAAGCTAATTAGCAAGGATAAAGTAATATTGCAGTAGATATAGGAAAGCATAAAGTAGGTGATAAAGCAGGCAAGAGAGGTAGTAGTAAAGCAGCGCAGGCATGCAATGTTGTTTAAGATTAACAAAAAGAAGATACATGTCAAGCAAAAGAAGCTGTTTGACAGGTAGATAAAAGAGGATATATAGGCAGATTATAAAGAAGTATACTGCAAGTTGTTATGTTACATGCAGCAGATATAAAAATAGGATAATAGAAACTAGCTGCTATATGCATTTACTAAAAAGCAAGGTAATTTGTTTGACAAGTTTTGCAAGGCAGTAAAAAAGCATATGCAGGTAGAGGGTATAATGCTGTTAGATAAGGTAAAGCAGTAAGAGTGTAAAGACTAGGCAGACTAGTTGTATTTAGATGCAATAGTTGCATTTTTCAACTATTAATATAAGCATATGCTGTATAAAAATGTATTGATTAGCAGGTTGGCAATGTTAGGATTGCGCAATAACAATAGTTGGTATAAGCTAGAGGATTACATGCCAAAGTATTTGGCAGTTATTAAAGTAGCGTAGATATTAGTTATATATTAGTTGGTAGTTAAGTAGTAGGATAAGATAGCAGTGTTAGAAAAGACAATAAGTATAAAAGAGGCGCAAGAGGCAGCAACTAGGTTGTTTAAAATCACCTAGCTAAAAGTTAAGCAGTTTATAACAGTTGTGTTAGACAAGTCTAAGCTAGGCCTAATAGATTAGATATTTGATTTGCATATGTATAAGATGCAGGTCTAGTTTACAATGCTAGCAGCAGAGATAGTTGATTAGGTTAAGGATTAGATTATATACTAGTAGATAAAGATTAAGACAAACGATTTAGCAGATATGTTGCATAAGATGGTTAGAAAAGTAAAAGCCAAATTAGGCAAGCTGTTAATAATAGAAGGCAATAATTTTAGGTTAGTGCTAGCAATTAAGTAAAGGCAGATAAAGGATAACTATAGCAAGAACTAGGTTAGATATTTATTTTTGCAAGACAATTGCAACAAGTAGTTAGCAAAAGGTTAAGGTTAGGTAATGCAGTAGATTTTGCAGCAGGTAAACAAGCAAAAAGAGTAAATAGCAGCAAAAGGCAGTAACAAGATGCTATACTAGGCTAAGGCAGTGCGCAAGTATAGGTTAGCAGTAGAGTAGTTTTGGAAAAGGTTATTGCAATTAATGCATATGTTAGAGGAAATGCTAGCATAGTCATGGGAGATTATAGAGATATAGCACTATAACATAGTATATAGCAAGGTGTGCAATATATTGATAGACTAAGGCATGGCAAGTTTTATAGTGTTATATTATAAGAATTACCGCAGCATAGGCAAGGTTAAGGTTATACACTAGTACTTGCCATGCAAGGTAGGCAAGTTGTTAGTGTAGTATTTGTAATTAGTGTTGCTATTTTAGCAGCAGGTGTAAAGGATAGTTAAAAAAGTGGATAAGCTAAGTGTGTTTTTGTAGGCAGATGAGATTGTAAAGCGCAAGGATAAGGCTATTGGAAAGGCAAAAGTTAGAGCAAAAAAAGGCAAGGTTAGAGACAAGAGAGAGGCAAAAGACAAGGTTACACAAGCAATATAAATCTAAGAGTAAAAGTAGACACTAAACTAGATGCAGCAGATTATGCAGTAGCATAGTAGGCAGTATCTAAAGGCATAGGTTGGCATAAGCATGTAAAAGCATATTGCAATTGCAATTTTAAACTAGTATTTAAACAAGGCGTTTAGAAAAGACATAGGCAAAGATAGCAAGTTTGACAAGAATAACAAAGGCATGTTAGACAGTATTTAAGATTTGCAAGCTAGATATAGCATGCATGTAGCAAGGATAATATATACGCAAGAGTTGCAGCAAAAGGCATTTAAGATAGTTGCATAGCAGGATTAGTTCTAGGCAATTAGCTAGAAGTAGCATTGATTTTTTAGGTTTGGTGCAAAGGATAGGGTTGCAAGGTTAAGGTTAGGAAGGAAACAAAAGCTAGACATGTTTAACAGCATGCAAGAAAAGGCATAGTTCTAGCGATTTACACAGTTGCAGCAAGTAGACATAGAGGGTTAGTTAAAGGTTATAATAAAGAAAGAAGCATAGTTTTGCAGCATGCAAGAGAGGATAATCTAGGCAATTATCTAAGAGAAAAGTCTAATTATGCAGATAGCAAGGATAAGGAAAGGTAAAAGCATGTTGTTTATATTGCTAGCGTTTTGTTTGCTAGAAGAAGTGACAATTATAGTAATACTATTAGTAGCATTGCAAAAGGATTTGCATAAGCAATGCAAGTTATACAAGATTAATTTACATGTTTAGCAAAGCTAAGAGGCAAACCAAGCAGCATCAATTATGTTTGTAATGCTAGAGTTAGCAGTAACAAAGGATTTCTAGTTATTTGTTAACTAGTTGCAAGTGTAGAAGCAGTTAGACTAGGTTTTTGTAAACAAGTGTTACATAGTGTTAGATAGCAATAAAACATTCTAGCTGCAGTTAGGCAAGTTAGGCAAGGTATTGTAAAAAATAAAGGTATAGATAGTGTTTTTGACAGCAACATTAGCACTAGCAGATATTAAAGAGTTTTTTGCAAAGATAAGAGTAAATAAGTAGCAGGTTTGTTTGTTTAGGTTAGCAACAATAAAAAAAAATGTAGGTTACTAGGTAAAGAGAGTTTTGATAGCAGAAAAGAAAGACAAAGAGGTATGCTAGGTTGTATAAAAAAGGTTGGAAAAGTATAAAAGTAAAAAAGTAATTGTATATAGCAGATGATGCGTAAGGCTTGGTAGGGTAGAAAGGATAGTTTCTACTAGCTGTAAATAGATAGTGAGGGCGAGGCCCAAAGTGGCCCCAGTGGCCTGTGACCTAGCCTATGCGCTAGCATGGGTTAGTTAAAGCCTACGCGCTCTCTGCGTAGAAACCACCAAATATAATCACCACTTTTACTTTATACAATATTACAAGATTGCTATTGAAGTAGCTTTCTGCCAACACGCTATAAATTGATAGCACAGATATACTTGTCAGAGTTATAATACAAACCAAACCTACCAAAAACCTCAATTTTTGCTAATTCTAGCAATACCAAAGTCACCTCAAAAGCTTGCAAATAGCATTAGCTATGTGCAAGCCTTTAACGCGTTGATTAGACCAATCTACGCATAAAGCACCATTTACTCACCTGCTTCAACCTAACCTGTCAAGTATTTAGGCTTAACCTGTCAAGTATTTAAGCCCCTTCCTACTAACATTTAAATACTTGCTAGAGTATTCACCAACCTTCAAATACCTAAGCCTCTTGCGTATTTACTAGCAAGTCTCTCGCATATTCACTGCTTTCCTGCCTTCTTTGCCAACTTATTTGCAAAGAAGATTCTTTCTTTCTTGACTCTTTGCATTGCATTACACTGCTTTTACATTGTTTTGCCTTTCACATTGCTATTACCTTCAATGCTAAACCTGCTAATCTAACTAGTTACCATAGCCTAATTAGTTGCTAGACACTTGCCTACGCAAGCAAAACTGTCAACAGCAGACCCTGCCACTCTCACCCACTTGGGTAGTCTCTTCCACTATCAACCTAGAAACCCTCTTGGCTTTGCCAGCAACCCTTTTAACAATTGACTAGACGCTAATCAGTACTACTCTAACTACAAGAACAAGAACCCTAACAACAGCAGCGCACTAATTAACAACCACAATACTATCAACAACCTATGCAACAAGCCTACTAATAACTAGCTTTTAGCTATCCACATTGCAGCCCAATTCTATCACTAGGACTGCAACTAGTCACGCAAATCAAGCAATTAATACTATACCTTAAACTCCTAGGTATTCAAAGTCATCAACCAATTTAACAAAGATATCGCAAAGATCTAGAAAGGCTACTACAATAAAAAGCTATTCAACCTAGGTATTGACACTTCTAAAGCATATCCTAAGCTTTAAGACACCTTTCCAAGCTTTAAGGCTTTAAACAACGTCGACAAAACCATAATAGGTTAGAAAACCCAACTTCTAGAATCCTTTAAAGCAGGCAACTTCATATAGAATAACCTATACAACAATCCCTGAAAGCCTAAGTTAAGGCGCAAGTCTAACTTCTTTTGCTTCCCTAACGACAAGAAAGAAGAACCTAGGCCTCTAACCTCTAACTGCAACAACTTGATTATAAAAAAGCTAGATTTCCTAGTAACCTAGGCTGAGAAGTCTAACGCCTACGTTAACGCCTTCTCTAAGCATATAGATTGCTTTGAGAAACACCTTGATATAGCTAACTAGGCTTAACGCTAGTCAACTACTTAGCCTTGCCTTGGCTAATCTTGCCCTAATTAGCATAGTGGCTTCTAGCAGACCTAATTTGACAACCAGCCAAACCCTTGCAGCACTCTAGCTTACACCCAAAAAAGCTTAGCCTTTCACAACTAAGGTAGCCTAGCCTTTTAGCAACAAAAGCAATTTACTACCCTAGCTAGCACTTCCAACAACCACTCTAGCTATTGTCTAAAGAAAGACAATGTTAAGGTATTTAACCCTAACGCAAAAGATCCTAACAAGGATAGAATAATTACCAAAGGCAAGTTAAACATTTATACTAACATTTTTGCCTTCTCTAACCAACTAGAAGTCCTCTAGGAGGCAAAGGACAAAGCAGCTCTTACAAGCCTAATCCTAACGCTGCTCCACAGCCTAGCCCTATTGTAGTATACCAACAAGCTTACGCTAGCTAACCGCAACGCCTTTAAAAGCAACCTAGGTTAATTTATCGCAGACTTGCAAAAGCGCTTCAAGCCTAACCAAATGACAAGCCTTTAGAAGCTTAAGGCTGCATCTTTCTCGCTACGCAAATTCTTTAAAAATCACAGCAGCCTACGCTAGTATATACAACGCTAGCACTGCCTTGCCAAGGCTGTCAGAAGGCAAGCAAATAACAACCTTTTCACCGCCATATAGGAAAGATTCAATCAAGCCATTTAAAACCTAATCAACCCTCTTAAGAAAGGCATTAACTACCTAACCTTCCTGCAAGATATTAAGAAAAAGATCCCACTTTTGCAGATTGAAGCTAATACTTAGTATAACAAGTCCTCCTAGCATTAGTCTAACTACCTATATAACAACTGCCATAACAACTAACGCGACAACTAGCATGACAACTAGCGCAATAACTAGCGTAGCAACTAGCATAACAACTGTCATACTAACTAAAAAAACAATTAGAAAGGCAATTTAAATTCTTACAACTACAATCAAGACTGCAACAAAGACTATGCTTAGCCTTACAACCAACCCTGCAATAGTAACACCTAGGATAGGGACTGCAGCTATAATTAGCATAATCTGCGCAGCAACTGCAATAATTAAGATACTTGCAGATGCTTTGACTAGCATAACAAGGCTAACCTAGCCTAAAAGCTCTCTAACAACAAGTTAGTAGCCTCCTCTTAATCAGACTAGTCTTGGCAATCTATTGACTCCTGCGACAACTCTAGCTACATTGCTGTAGCCTAAGTTAAGAAACGCTAGACTTGTAGCATTTGCAAGACTACTTTTAGTAGCTGCAATAACCTTTTCTAGCACTTGCAGACAAGCTGTCAACTAGCTTAGCTAGCTGCACCTGCTAATCCACCCAAGCTAGCAGTCAAGACTAATTCAATAGCATACCTTAGAAACATAATCATAGCCACTAGCCTAGCTAAGCTATCAATTGACTCTTTTAGAAGATACACTTACCTACAGCTGCAGGTAGCACTATCTAAGAAAGCTGCCTAAGCTAGTGATACAGTTAGTATCTATGCCAACACTAGATGCAGTAACCTATTAGTTGACAAGAAATAGGCTTAAAGCCTTTATAATCTAAAGGTTAAAGACTGCAAAAGCGCTATAGATAGTATTAGCAAGTCTATCAAGCTAACGCAGTAGGCTACCTTTTCCTTCTACGCCCTTGGTATAGTCTGCAATAGCAACTCTAGAATCGCCAAATTCACTGCCTAGGCGTAGCTTTGCCAAAACCTAAAGCCTCAAGCCTTATTAAGGGTAGGCTTTCTAAAGCCTTATAGCGCTAACATGCTGTTTACTAAAGACAAGCTTTGATTTGCCTCTTATAATAGCTTTGGCATGCCTATTGCAGTAATCAAGAAAGGCAACCCAGTCACCTAAAAGGTAACCAATTGATAGGCAGTTGTAATTTAACTTGGTTAGACTGCCTAGGTAGCTGTCAACTAAAAGCCCCTGCCTAGCAACTAGTCTTACACCTTTAACGCAACCTACCTAGCTGCAGTCAACACGCTAGTTAACTCAAAAACCTGCAAGCATATACCTCTAGTCAATCTAACCAACGCACTGCTAAAGATTTCAAAGAACACTTGAATCAAAAGAATCGCAGAGACTAAAGACTTAGCCTTCCTAGCTATTCTATCGTTAAGTTCTAGTCTCCAAGCGCTTGCCATAGCTACTGCCCTAGCTACAACTGCCACAGCCCCAAGTATAAAACCAACCAGCCTGACTAATCAGTCTGTCAATTCCTTAGCATATACTGCTGCACTTAGACTGCCAGCCTCGCTTTCAATCCAAACCTTCAGCCTAACTGCTACTCCTTTCAACACAGTTGGCGCAGAGTTCAACCTAACTGACACTACCAAGGCAGTTGCCCTAGGCTTGCCAAAACTGCTGCACCTGCAACTTGCTAAGGTTGCGCAGAAGAGTGATAAGGCTCTGCTGGCTCTTTCTAACGCAGTATTTGCAATCACGCAAAACCTAGCTACGCTAGCAGCTTCACTAGAAGGTCTAGCCTAGGAAGACGCAGCCTTAGAAGGTCTACCAGTAGAAAAGCCAATCGTTACCCTAACCCCTAGCTCACTAGAAATCAAGACCCTAACCAACCTACCTAAGCAAGTCACTAAGAAAGGCATACACATATACGCTGCCAACAAATAACTAGCTTACAAATTAGCCTAGCTAGTCAAGCATTTCCAACAAATTTAGACTAACAATAGTCTAATCAAAGTCTCTAACAACCAACTCCTTAAGATCTCACTAGTTAATAGCTAGCAAAACAAGAAGATCGCTTCTAGGCCATACCCTCTTAGAATCAAGAACCAAGAGGTAGTTAATCAAACCTTTAACGCCTTACACAAGAAGGATTGTATAGAGCAAGTTGATAAACTTACGCCCTTTGCAATACCAGTCTTTATAGTCTAGCGTAAGGCTTATAAAGTCAAGAAAGACTGCATAGTGGTTAATCTATAACTAATCAACCACATGGCAGTCTCTAACTACTACCTCTTGCTACTGCAACAAGACATAATAGCCTCAATTCGCAGCAAATAGTACATTACTATCATCAATGCAACCTCCTTTTTCTACCAATTCCTAATAGACCCTAAATCTCAAGACTAATTCACCCTTATCACCTATCAAAGGCTAGAACAGTCAAAGATTGCATTGATAGGCTTTTAGAATTCGCTAGCCTACATCTAGCGCTTTATAGACTAACTTCTAAAGCCTTTCAAAGATTACTGCTACGCCTTTATCGACAATATTGTCATATACTTTGAGACTAAGGAAAAGCACCTAAAGCACCTAACGCATATATTCAACCTCTTTATCAAATACAATATTTTAATCGCCTTGAAGAAGTCTTACCTAGGCTACCCTTCTGTCAAGCTCCTTGGCTTTCGCATTGATAGATTTAGACTATCCATAACTTAAAAGCGCCTAAAAGCTATTAGAAATATCACCTTTCTAGCCTAGCTTGCTAGCCTTAAACAGTATATTGGTGCTACTAGCTTTCTTTGTCACCTAATCTCTTACTACGCTTAGCTTGCCAAACTGCTACAGCAGCAAAAAAAGGCTCTACTAGCCAAGGGTTGCAAAGATAGAAAGCTAAAACCTAGCGCAATCAACTGTCAAAAAGCCTACTGTCAAAAGACATACTATAAGCCTATAGAGACTAAGATCCTTGCGTTTAATGCCTTGCAAAAAGCCTTCACTAAAAACACCATTTTAGTCCATTTCAATCCTCAAAAGCTACTGTTTATACAGCTTGACAGCTTACTAGAAAATAGCTTTGGCGTTATAGTCTTCTACCTCAAAGACAGTCATGACTAGAAGCTTGGTTACAAGATACCCTTAGCAGTAGTTTAGCCTGTAATGTTTATTAGCTAGACTCTTTCTAGCACTAAGCAACGCTATAGACCTTCCAAATTGGAAGTTAGCTGCCTAGTCTATGCCATGCAAAAGATTAAGACAATAATTTAATCATTAGAGAAGCTAGTAATTGTATTGACTAATCACTTGGCTACCAAAGAGATTGTAGAGTAGACCACTCTCAATACCTTGTCTACTAATTAAGCCAATTGACAACTAGTCACTACCTCAATTTACCTATTGCAATACCCTCTGCAAGTCTACCATATTGCTAGCAAACTCAACATAATCTCTAACGCATTGTCCTGACTAAAGATAATCAATTTAGCTGCAAAGCCTAAACCTACAGCTATACTAACTCTTGACAACGTCTTGCCTAACAATAGTTAGTACACTACGCAGTCTAATAACGCATAGCTTGCCTCTAAAGCCTTAATGGGTCTCAAATTAAAAAAGCGCTTCTATACTAGTTATATTGCAGACTTAAGCTACGCAAATATCTTTAAGGATTTGCATAGTGATAACAAGATTGTTAAGAACGCTTCTCTAGCTAAGGCAGCCTTTACGTTTAAGCTAATCAACAGTCTCTTATACCATACAATGCATGATAGTTCCTAACAGCTCTATATACTGCAATTGTTATACTACAAATTCCTAGCCTCTGCTTACAATAAAAAGCACCACTTTAGCTACAAACATATGCTATAGGAGCTAGATTAGTACTAGATGCACTAAAAGCGCTAAGAGGTTAACTAGTATATCACCAACTACTTTGCTTGCAAAGTCAACCATATCAATAATAGCAAACCGCTTGGTAATTACTAGCTAATTTAGACCTAACTAGCCTCTATGCAAGTGGTGGCAATTGACTTCATTGTAAGTCTACTAGAAGTCTCTTTAGCTAGCACTTTCTAGCAGATTCTAGGTTACAAAACCTACAACGCCTTGCTTACAACTACCAATAAGTTTACTAAAAGGTCTCTACTAATTCCAAGCTATGCGACTTATATGGCAAAAGACTAGGGATTGGTATTTACCTAAACCCTACTACTCTCAGACTAGCCTATCCTACGCAGAATTATCTCTAATTGAGACTCTAAATTCCAGTCGAAATTCTAGAAAAAGCTGTAGACTAGGTTTAACACCAAGTTAATAATAACAATAGCATACCACTTACAAGCTAACAGCTTATTAAAGCGCAAGAATCAGACTATGAAAGTAGCTATTTAATTCCACTGCTTTACTAACCTTAAAGACGACTAGGTTGACATTATTCCTGCACTCTAGTGGAATCTTAACAATGTGCACAATAAAGGAATAGCAGCATCCCTCAACAAAGTCCTCTTTAGCTTTAAGCTTTTAGGCCTTGCCAAGGTAATTGCTAGTGTAAGTAACCCTTTAGCCTAGCTTAACCTCATTCGCTTTGTCTGATTAGCTATCTAGAAAGACGCTAAGCTAGCAATAACCTTTGCAGCTGTATAGGCAAAGTGTTGGTATAACCAAAAGCACTGCCTAGTCAAATTCAACATCAACAACAAAGTCTTCCTTTGACTTCACTACAGCTACTACCTTCCTAGTCAACCCTCTCGCAAGTAGTTCTAGCAGCGCGCTAGACTCTTTACAATTCTTGAGAAAGTTGGCAAGCTAGCCTACAAATTAAACCTCCCTGACAATTAGAATATCCACCTAGTCATCTCAGTACAGCACTTAGTCCTAGATACTAGCAATAACGAGGATTCCTACAGCTAGGTTCAGCTTCTGCTAAGCCCAATTAACGTTAGCTCTGACAAGTCTAACAGCAACCCTGACAACCCTAACGCAGTATACAAGGTAAAGCAGCTAGTTAAGAAGCAAGAGGTTAAGATTAGCCGCAGCTGCATAGCTACAACTCAATACCTAATCAAGTAAAAGGGTTAAGGCTATAAGTATAACAAGTGGAAAAAGGTGGCAGATCTAAACCACTCACAACGCCTTATTGACAAATATAAGGCTAGGGCAGGCAAGCTTCCTACTAAGAAGACTAAAGGCTAGAAAGCCAAAGCCTCCAAGGCTACAAAGCTAGCCACTAAGCTAACTAAAGGACTAGCAAAGCTAGCCACTAAGCTACATATATAGCAATTAAGCTGTCGCATGCAACAGGCTTGACTTACAAGAACGTTGGCAGTTAATTTAACATTAGCACGTGACTTATTTTAAGCCAATTACATGTCTTGTTGGTTCCAAGATTAGAAGAAGATTAATCTGTTGTATTGGAATTGATTCTAGGAAATTGACAATTTTAGCGCTGTAAAATCTAGCTCTTTAAACTATTCAAAGGCGTCTAGATTTACAATATTTATACAATTAGATAATCTCTGGATTTTTTAGTAGTAGTAGCCTGACTAGTTAAGCCAATTAGGCCTCCACCAATAGCAGCATTGCTACGTGACACCTAAGAGCAAGTGGATCCTTTTTCAAGCCTAGCATATTGATGCGTAAGGCTTGGTAGGGTAGAAAGGATAGTTTCTACTAGCTGTAAATAGACAGTGAGGGTGGGGCCTAAAGTAGCCCCAGTGGCCCATAACCTAGCCTATGCGCTAGCGCAGGTCAGTCAAAGCCTACGCGCCCTCTGCGTAGAAACCACCAAATATAATTACTACTTTTACTTCATACAATATCACAAGATTGCTATTAAAGTAGCCCCTTGCCAACGCTTAGGGTTACTTAGGGTTAGGGTTAGGGTTAGGGTTAGGGTTAGGGTTAGGGTTAGGGTTAGGGTTAGGGTTAGGGTTAGGGTTAGGGTTAGGGTTAGGGTTAG
>NW_026848148.1:0-88703 GCF_030411735.1 Phialemonium atrogriseum
CGGCGTCCGGCCATATCCATCCTTTGCGTCGATCTCGACCTTGCCTGTGCTAAGCAATAGCCTGACGACAGCCTCGTGCCCCCCCGCGGCAGCCCGCGACAGCGGCGTCCAGCCATATCCATCCTTTGCGTCGATCTCGACCTTGCCTGTGCTAAGCAATAGCCTGACGACAGCCTCGTGCCCCCCCGCGGCAGCCCACGACAGCGGCGTCCGGCCATATCCATCCTTTGCGTCGATATAGGCAAGATCCTTAGTATCGATATCGCTGGCAACTTGATCTGCCCTTTGTAAAATGGCTATTAACGGCCCTAAGACCTCATACCTCGACATAACGTGTACCAGATTGGTCTCTGTTGGTGGACAGTCATTGGAATACTTACCTATTATTCCGTAAACACGTCCCCAGAGTTCCACAAGAGCGTTTGACGGCCAAGCAAACAAGTCTAGAATATCCTCTTGAGGGGTGCATCTAGTGTCGCTTTGCTTTGTATGCGCCACCCACGAGGTTGTAACGTAGCGCAAGAAAGGAAAGTCGCTATTCTTGTAGCTTGTTGACTGACTGATCTCCTCCATTGATAAGTAGCGTATGCAAATCCTGGATAGTCGAAAGTGTGACATTCTGATTGCTTCATGGGTTGGCGTTAAGCTGCTGTCGAGTGCTAATAAGCCCTTCCCAACAAAGAAGTCCTTGACAGACTGATGGATGAACTGAACAACCCCCACATCCCCTGACAGCGTAGACTCCGCGTCCGATGACAGCGTAGACGCCGCATCCGATGACAGTGTTGACCGGACGGATGGGATGACCTCGGCAAGACCGCAACTAAGCGTCTGAACTTGTCTCTTCATCCGATCGCCGTCAGGAATATAGTCTTCTGCGCTCTCGTATTCCAGCAATGTGCGGTATGGGCAATTGGGGTCGACAACCATGGCCCACCGCAATTCATCGACTGACAGAGGCCGCGTGGCAAAACAGATCCATTGAATGAGTTTCAGAGAGGCCGGTTCCATCGTTTGGGTGAGGTCATGGTATAGGGCATCGAGCTTCTGAGGGACCGCATGGATTTTTGCTTCAATCGCTGCCAATCCCTTGCCCTTGCGCTCAAGGTCCAGAACTTGGTCTACCACAAGACGTGCCCACATAAAAACACCGGCGGCATGTTCCGTAATTAAAGCTGGAATCGTAGATGGTGTTCGCATATGGAATGCAGAAAGCCAGTCATTCACAGAAGTAGAAATGTCCTCCTTGTTCTCCTCCTCAAGGCAAATTTCGAACTTGCAGTATGCATTCAAAATCGGATAGTGTCGACAGGTAAAGCAGATATGAAACTGCGAGTCCATGGGTATGTGACCTTGGAACAAGGACTTGAACTTGTCAGCAAGGTTGACTGCATGCTCTTCGCCACATTCGTCTAATGCATCGATAAATAGCCAGACTGAGCGAGTTGTGAGGATGTTTGGAAGAGATGACTTGAAGAAGCCCCACAGTTCTTCTGGATGCCAGTGCCACTTTTCTTCTGGCTTGCCCATTTCCTTGCACCGTTTTTCAAAAGTGTCGACAAGGTCTGGCAATGCGTTAGGGGCCTGCCCAAGGACCTGATGAAGGAGAGACCGGAAAAGGCCACAGGGAGTCTTTTGGAGTTCATTGCCGCGACCGTGGAAGAAGAACGAAAGAACAAGGTTGCCGTCTTTAGCGCCGGTTATGTCTCTGCGATTGTCAAGGGCGTATTTTAGCAATGTCGACTTCCCAGAGCCTGGCTTCCCCTTGATCCAGAGCAGGCCTTGATCGCAAGCAGCCCAGCACTTATACATCTCGTGTGGAAGGAGCCATTCACATGTCCCTGTGACGGCGTGGGCAATGTCATGGGAGCGGCTGTTCATGTCTGGGAAAGCCAGTGATTTCAAGCAATCTTGTGACAGTTGTGAGAGTTGTGAGAGTTGTGAGAGTTGTGAGGGCTCGGGTGGGTTTTGGTCTGGCTGGTCTGTATAGCGATACATTCAGCTTAAAGTAACATGCCGTAGAGAACGCTAGTTCATACCTGACTCCCGCTTAGCCTTCTCGACCCAGAGCCATAGCTGGTCACGAACTCGCCCATAGCCCGTATCCCCTTGCCCCCTGAACTTCGTCATACCAGTGTGCGTTGCGTGGATAGCTATGTTTGGGTAGCGGGGCAAGATTGCGGACTGCCTTGGGACAATCTGCAGGCCTCGTTAGCAACATTGTCATGCGGGTTACGTGAACAATGGGGGACAAGGCCACGAAACGCACCTCACCGATCCCCGGGTACGCTACTTCTTCGTAGAAGCAAAATATCTCCATGAACTTCCCCCCATTGCGGCTCCGATCCTCTAGCATAGTATGGAACTCCTGCTGGAGGCTAGCGAGCATTTCCGAGCCTGGGCGCAAGACGCCAACTATCTCGCTGTTTGTCTTCCTCAGTAGGTTCGACAGCTTCGTGAGAGGGGCGCTCCAGTTGGCGAGGTTGGACCCAAGATGTGGCGTTCCCATGAAAGCGATGGCGATAGTGCTTTCGAGCAGATACTTTTCATGCTGCTGCGCTGATCCGCGGGAAACGAGGAGAGCCTGAATCGCCCAATAATCAGGAGTTGTTTTTGAAGGGGGTAGCAATAGCTTCAAAGTTCCTTGGGGGGGACTCACTTGTTCAACAACCAATCCACCAAGACTGTGGGCAGCGAAGATGATAGGGCGCAGACTCTGTGACTGCTGTCAATGCCCCAGACTCGTTGTCAAAGAAACATGCATTGCTTACAGAATTCGTTCTTGTTCTCCTCATTGCAACGTCATTGGCCAAAGCCTTGCCGTGGTCCCGTAACGTGTTCGAACCTGCCGTGTTCAGCCCGCGGATGATGTCGGCATCATAGCCGAACGTGAGGATTCTGGCGTTTGGGAGGTCCTTCGCCAGGAGATCCTTCGGCCAAAACACGGACTTCCCATGCGTCCAGGTTGTCTCGCGATTGCCTGTAAGACCATGAACGAAAACGATGCTGCAATGATGTGTTACAGACACAACCCCGATGGCGATGAATCAGGAGGATACTCACTCTACTATAACATCCTGGCCTTCAGAGAGGGTGCGGAGGCCGTAGTCCCCGACCGTTGAGAAGAGCTCTTCTGTCTGGCCTTCGTTGTCTGAACCCGGCCCGATATCTGAGCTGGGTTTTCTTGATCTCCAACGCTTCCAACGACTCATTGTTCGAGGTGCGGGCAATTGAGCGAAAATCTGAAGTTGCTGAAGGAAAGGCGGGGTGGAGGCGAGCTGAAAGCCGCAAGCCATCCTTTTCGCACCCCTTTCGGTTTGAGGCTGCAGTGCCTCCTGCCCAACAACGTTTGTTGGGCAGGAACTCATCCACGGCCACTCGTTTCGACGTCTTATTAGTGGCAGGCCGGCAGGGTTTCTAGCAGGTGGCAGTCTTCTTATCGCCATTGCTATTGTCGCTGGCTCACCATCGCTGTTGCCATCACTTTCGCTGTCATTGTTGACTTTGGACCACCTGGCAAAATGTCCCCGGCCCGTCGCCACCTGTGGCGCACAGACCCCATGCATGAGTAGCAAACTGCCTCCAAGCAAATATCGAAATATACGCTTCCAACACTGAAGGTAGTTCGCCATCGTCTTTGCCTCGAAAGTGGGAATAGAGTCTCCCTCATCGGTGGTAGACGAGGCAGGTATGTAATCCATGAGGCCCATGTATCTGAAAGTTATTGATTGGGGTTCTTATGAAACGCGTACCGGGATGCGAAGGGTTGGCCGTGGACGGTGACCTCCTGAGGAGATTCGCCTGTGCTCCTACTCCTAGAAGGGTCAGAGTGCGACTGCTGAAGGACTTCGCTATCTTCAAAGGAAAGGCCTAATATTATTTCAAGTTTTCCGCCAACCACATGTGGAACCCGCACCATATCCCAGCTTCGTGATCGTCCGATATGTTTCATTGAGAACCAGCCCCGGTTGGGTTGGATGGAGGTCATTTGGACGGTAGGTTGGTAGGGTTTCTTCGTCGATGGGTTTGTTGATGAATCGTGGAGGCTCTGAAAGGCTCTGCTCACGTGGGCATGATTCTGTCGTTGAGGACATCCTTCTTGTAAAGCGTTCGTGGATCCGCCTGAGCGTTCTAGACAACAAGAGTGGTATTATTTGTCACGAAGAGTGGGAGGACGTTGCTCTGCAAAGTAGCATGGCTGCAGTGGAGATGGCAACGCAATTCTGTACCGACTAACCGAACCCGGCCCACGATTGATAGCTTTACCACCGTAAAAGAAGTTGGGTTATTGTGAGTGGAGAATTCCAACTTGACTAACATGGACGAATGCGTAAAGAAACGCCAATGCGGGGCGCGAGTTGTTAGATGACTTTAGAACTAAGAGTAAAGTTAAACCCACTCAGATCTCAATCTAATCAATCGAGCGCACTTATAGGCCTGTACTCGGCTCTCAACTACTAATTAAGTCAGGAGGCACTCGCAATTCCTAATTAGCTAGTAACCTGCAATAGCAGGCTTACACATATAATCTCTATAAGCCCCGTTCCCTCCTCTGTCGTTTACTATCTAACGCTAGTATCTATACCGGTGAGATCTAGTAGTTTCTTAACATGATTCATCTCAACGAGTCCCTTTTATCGTAGCTTCTAAAGCAGATCCAGAAAACAAGCGTTGCCAGTCCCATCACGCCGGTCACGCTCCCCCACAATATGACCTGGTCAGGATTCCGCGCTGCCGGGCTAATAGCAACGGCAAGAAGGTACCCAACGCCAGACATGGCGGCGAAGAAGCTCTGCAGGATGCTCTTCATGTTCTTCGGTGCCTTCTTGTACATGTACGCGCTCCCGGTGACGAAGGCGAACACCTCGCTGACGGAGATGATGATGTATAACGGCAGCTGGACCAGCACGTTGATGTCGTTGGGCACGGTTCCGCCGTTCGACTCGGGGCACTGCAGCGGGAAGTTGTAGCAAGGGGGCGCGCCGTATATCAGGGCCTGCACGACGGTCCCGTAGGCCATCGAGAGCGCCATGACGAAGAGCCCCAGGGTGATGCGCTTCATCTCCCCAAAGGCAATCCTGCGCTTCTCGAGGACGGGGTAGAGCCAGTTCTCCACAAAGAGGCCGACGATGACCAGCGCGATGGAATTGGACGCCATGAGGAGGTCGTTTGGTATGCCCACCGTTTGCATCTGCCCGGCTTGTGCGATGGAGTTGGAGCTGGTGTGGCCGATGCAGAGACGAAGAATGGGCCAGACCAAGCTGTTTGTTGTTCGGTGCGGTCAGTATTAAGTGCAGTCGTGGGATGACGGGATTGTGGGTCGAGCTCACCAAACCTTCACAGCCATCAAGGCTTGACGGATGTCGCTCACGAAGTCGTCCTCCCAACCGACTTGATTCCCACGCGCAAGCTGAGCGTCAGGCATCGCCGCCTGCAGACTAAAGCCTGATGTGGCGGCGATCCAGAGAACTCGAAAGGCGCGAGGCAAGTCTGTCCCCGACGGGGCGCAGAGGACTGTTTTGAAAATAAGGGTTCAGCCTCTGACTCTTCATATTGTCCATTCCACTCACCGAAGTGTTTTTTTCCGAGCCAGAGAAGGGAGCTTGAGAGGGCCAGCACGCCAGTTGTCAGGGTGTAGGCGCTCCAAAAGCTGACATATTTCTCCATCAAGGTGGTGGGAATCTGGCCGAGCGACGCGGCATTGGCCATCCACCAGTAAATACTGTATATGTAGTGGATGGTCATATCACGGTCGATGACAACACGCTCGCCATTCTTTCGGTATGCAATCCTCGCAACGGTCTCGTCGTACTGGTCTGCTATCAGAGGGGCAGTCACCGTCTGCACCCCTCCCACACCGATACCTATGAGACATAAAGCGACGACGAAGCCGGGAAGGGCTACTCCGGCGGCAACGGCAGAGGGCGTGGAGAAGCCCAACAGCACGGTCATGCCAGCGAGGTATATGATGGTGCATATCTGAAGAGTCCGATAGCGTCCTAACCGGCCGTCGGCAATCGGTCCTATGACGATCGGAAGTACGTAGACGATGGTACTGAATGCATTATTGATTGTCACGGCCGTGGCCTGGCCAAGGCCGAGAACCCCCGTAATCTCATCGTCGGGACCGTACTGGACTGCGAGCAGGAGGTTTATTTAGTCATTGCTGGATAGCCAAGCCAGATGTAATATGACATGTATGTATGTATTGTACATACTGTAGTTCTGCCATGTGACTTGTGTTGACCAGTAGGTAAAACGCTCAGCGGCTGCGATGAAAGCCACCAGCCACACTCGTAGAGGAATGCGATCGGTTACGTGACGGAGCGTCTTGATCTCGTCCTCTGTGGCAGCACGGCCGGTGTCGTTTGTGTCTGTGCCGATCTTTTCGTCCCTGCGAGTCGGAACTGCAGCTGCAGCTACATCATCCTGGGTCGACTCCATATGGAGGGAGCTTGTAGAGGAACCTGGAAAACCGGTCTCGCCCGTGGGAAAGCGATTGCGACTAAAAGGCGATTTAGCCCTTGTAGATAAATGACGGTACAGGCGATGGTTCCACGAAGCTCACACTCTGCGGGGGAAGTTGAGAGATTCCGGTGACTGCCCAAAAATGAACTCCGGTCGATCCATCATCCTGCAGGGGAACTCCGCCCAACCAACAGACCTTAGGTATTGTGACATTCGCCCCTGGGATCCCGTCACGACCAACATTCGGGACCGGGATTTGTCCGGTGCCTGCTGCTCCAACAGACCCGGGCTACAGTCTGCCATTTTAGGCAGGTAGTTAACACTTCACACAAAGACACGAACCTGAATCCCTAGAATACTTGGAGGCAATGGCAGAGGTCTATTTTCAATGTAAGTGATGTTAGCACTCTAATGGAAAAGTGGTATGAAGCAGCACATATCTTTGGATCCTGTGTGAATGAGAATCTATATATACGTAGTACTAACAAGGAGATAATTATATAATTAGAGCTTGGTCTTGCGAGTGTAGGCCCAGAGGTCTGAGAATGAATGGTACTTATTGAAAAGCTAATTAGCTAATTACAAGATGTGATGCTGCTAACAGAACAAGCCTATAGTTTTGCAAGCCGCTCGCTCTGAGGAATCGCGTCGCTCTTGACCCAGAACAGGCGCTCGAGCTTGCGCCATGTCTCCCCCTGTTTCCACCCAATCAGAGAAGTAAAGAATGGCAGCAGGGCCTTGGTCGCGTACTCGCTCGTGTCTCGGGGGACCATGGCGGCGTAATAGTTGCACGCCACGACCGTCAGAGGTGGCCCAAAGGGCACCGAAACGGGCATGGCGAGGTTGTCGAAGTGCGAGGGCTGCCAGTAGATGGGGAGCGCGTGGTAGGGACCCTGGTAGTCACACGAGATATCGACGATGATGGACAGCTTCCGTGGCCTCTTGAGAGCCTGGTCGTCGATCAAAGGGTTGATGCGCCGGTTCGTGTAGAGGCAGTTCACCAGGATGTCGCTCTGCAGTAGGTCGTCGCGCGGTCCTGGTCGAGAAGTTTCCTCTCGGCCCCATTTCAAGATGTTGTTCTCGGGGATGCCCACTGCCCGACAGAGCGAGAGACACCCAGAGCCAGTGCGTCCGGCCGGGCCTACAATTGCAACGCGGGGATACCGCCCGGTGATCTCGATGCCTTTGTCAAGGTTGGCCTTGGCCTCCTGGACAAGAGACTCCAGAGAGTCATGGATCTTGACAGGTTGCATGGGTGTCACGCCATCGGGATGCTCCAGCTGATGTCTCCAGGCCTTCAACGCCGCCGCGAAGCCGCCGATGCCAGTGAAGCGACCGAAGACGTCGGTCTGGTTGCCGATCCCGTGCTTCGTCGAGCCCAGGTCGAGGAAGGTACCACCGCCGCGAATGTACCGCTGCAGTCCCTCGACCGAGTTCTTCTGCTGCTTGTAGTAGTATCCCGAGTAGATGTGTGTGTGTTTTAGCGCCTGGATGTCCTTGAGGTTCTCGGGCTCCTTGATGCCGAGGATGATGTGATCGATTGGAGCATCGGGCCACGAATCAGGGGGGACCAGCTTCGCGCCCACGGCTTCATACTCTTGGTCGGCAAAACAACGAACCGTGCTGCGTTCGACGTGAACCTTCATCCCAGCTTCAACGAGCTGGCGTGTCGATTCAGGGGTCAAGATGGCCAGGTAACCAAGAGGAGCAGCCTCGGCCCGGAAGTGAAGCACGACATTGTTCGCCATCGTATGCAGCTTGGGGGTATGGAATTAGAGAATTTGGGTAGACAAGAGCTCGATGATTGTTGGTTTCCGCGGCGTAAATGGGTATTCCGTCCCTCAATTATATAGCGTCTTTGTATTCCTACGCAACCACATACCCAGCTTTCATGACCTTTACTAACTTAATTATAACTTACTCCTAGAAGTGGGCTTACAAAAATATTATCATTTTTATTTTACTTTTACATGTAGCTGAAAGTCCGGACGGCATACTGCAACCACGGATTCAAGCCAGCATATGAACTCCGGCAGTTGGCCTGAACTCCGTGAAAACGCCGATTTCGCCCCCGCCCCCCTTCAGGGCGCGACGACACCGTTCAATTCCGAGCTCCCAAATGCAAACTAGGATCTGCGCATATCTGCACAATGGGGCTCGGGACTTCGACTCCATGTCAGCTTGATGATCAATGAGACTCGGTGTTGAACTCGGTGTTGAGGGGCTCGGGAAAATCTGCCCCAGCGGCCCAAAGGACCCAAGACATCTTGGTATGGGTAGCGAAACGTAACTTGAACGCTGGCCTGCTTCCGTGACGCCTGTCCCTGATCGTAGAAGTGTGTCTGGTTCGCGGCTTTGAGAATGGACATCAAGGCAAGAGGAGGATTGCTGGGGCACGCATACAGGGGGCTCAGGTGCTAATTGATAGGTAGGTAAATCCTTACCAGGTGCTATATTCTGGTAGGTGTCAGGTTGCGAGGTGCAGATGGGAAAGCAATACGAATATGTCCTAGAGTAGTAACTACTGCTGTCTATTTGGATGAGTTCTGCAAGGAGTTGCCTGGTCAGATCAGTGAGGGATATCTACTGATGCTAAATATGACAAACATATTCAGGTGACAGAGATTATGAGCCCTAGGATTACTTTGTTAAAGGCTGCAGTGTCTATTGAGTTATCACGTTTCTTCTAAGGTTTGCTTCACATACGCGCTTCTAGTTGATTCTAGACTTAGCTTTAAGATAGCCCTATCCTATTAAGACGCAGACACGCTGAGCACATCATCAACAATCTTCGAAAGAGCCGCACTGAACTTGGTTGCCAATCGTCCAGCAAGTTCCCTCGATACCAACTCCGACCAGCACGTGAGACTTGCTTCAATACCGATACCGTCGTAACTGTCTATCTCCACGACCGTGGCATACTGTGCGGTTGCGTCAGCTCATGACCGAGATGGTCTGTCTGGGGCTGAAAAGAAATCATTAATTTACCTCGTAAGGATCCTCGCTAATACCGGGCAACTCCTCAAACACGAGTGGACCGGAGCTTTCATGCTTGCCGCCACCCACGGCTTTCCCATGTCGCCGGAAGTTGACGACCGAGTCGAACAATTCGGTACGCTCTGCCGCCAAGTACGTCGCCAGGTAATGCTGGTGCTTCGAGCCGGCGAAGAAGTCGTCCTGGACGCATCGGAGCAGCTCCAGCGTCCCTCTCCTGATATCCGGGACTCGACAGGCGACGATGTTAAAAACGGGGCCCACGACACGGTCGATATTGTCAAACGGTGCGTCCCGACCCGATACCAAGAAGCCAAATACGACATCGTCCTTTCCCGTGTGCGCGCCCAGCACCAGGGCCCAGGCCAGACGGAAGATGGTTGCTGGCGTGATGCCCGAGGTTTCCGAGGCTTTGGACAGGTGCTTGGTGGCCTGGGCTAGGTCGATCGGTGTCGCAAATGTTCTTTCAATTCCGTACATGCGGACGTCACCTGTAGGTCCGTCCGTCGTTTGAGACGCCTCGGCATTCTTCAAGTAGGATCGCCAGAAATTCAAGCCGGCATCGGCTGGCACCTTGGAAAGCTGCGCAGCGTATTCTTGGTATGGGCAGGCAGCCATCCCCGCCGGCTTGCCTGCGTAGGCCTGCGAGAATGCGTCCAACACCATTGGCATGGAACCATGGTCGATCAGGGCATGGTTGACCTCCAAGCGACACAAGGCACTCGTCGGGCTGTGCTTTAGGATGGTGAGGAGATGCTGTGGCTCACCCGACTGCCACTCGGTTCGAGGCAGTGCTTGGAAATCCACGGTGGTGCTGATGTCAACCAAGCGGGCACCAGGGTAGTCCTCGACCACCACGTTGAGGAACCCGGCCATGCCTTTTCGTGTGTCTGGTATCAAGATTGTCCGCAGAATCTGGTGGGCTGCGATGACTTGTCGCCACGCGGTCGACAGGCCTTGCAGCTCGATGGGCGATCCATCGCGTGTGGCCACTCTGAATACTAGACTTGGGCGCCAGCAGTTGGAGTTCGCTTGCTGGGCACGGAGCATTTGGACCTGCAGGGGCGTTGCTGGGTAGATGGAGGAAGCCCTGAGACCGTCGTCTTTTCGAGCCGTGGCAATGCCGAGCCGCTGCAGATGGGACTCGAGCTTGTACAACTCGGGATACGTGAGCGCAATATGCGGGTAGTCCGAGAGGGTCGGCTGAGGTGATGCGAGAGCCAGTCTTGTCGATAGATCCTGCAGCACGTACTTGCAGTTGGAGATCCAGTCCCCCACATTTGCCGAGTATTTGATGTTGGGGCTGTACAGAAACTCAAAGTGAAGCCTGCCATCTTTCACACAGGCGGCGACGTCAAAGACGGCAAAGCGGCGCATGTTGTCGCTGAAGTCGTACTGATCGCCACAGCCGTCAGGATCGGCCAAGAATAGGCCCCCTCCTGCGTCGTGATCAACTTCATGCTGGACGCCAGTGAAATTCATCAGAATTTCTGGGACTTTCAGGTCTGAGGCCAGGGAAACCGTCTGGGCGGCGAAGAAGTCGGCGCCCGTGTTCTCGGCTTGGAACCTTGCATCCTTGACGTTTCTTAAAAACTCAACCAGGCCTTGTCCCGCGACGCAGGGGGCATGTACTGGGAGGACAGTGGTGAACCATCCTACGGTATTCGAAATATCCACCTCACCATCGACCGGCTGGCGACCGTGTCCTTCGAGGCAGATGGCGGGTGGGCTCCGGTCATGGAATGTCATCTGGAAGGCCAGAATGAGAGCAGCAATGAATAGATCCGTGGGCTTTGTGCGCAAACATTCGTTGCTCTTCCCAAGGCACGAGGCAGTCGTATCCGTGTCGAGCAAGAACGACTCTCGTGCGACACCTTCATAGGTGAGGGTGGCAGGATCAACATCCCAGTAGTCGTATCGTGGCGGGGGCAAGTCAAGCTTCGGAAGGGAATGGAGCAGTTTACTCTCACACCACTCTTGGAATGACTCTGGTGGGCGTGATTCCGGCGAGTTTCCTTCCAGGACACCTTCCAGATCTTCCAAGATGAGCCTCCAGGAGACAATGTCTACCGCCAGATGAGGTGCCACGAGAATGATGCGCTGTAGGTCGTCGGGCCCGTAGACGAGCTCGCAGTGGATGATGGGGCCAGCAGTTGGGTCTGGTATCATCTGGATGGCTTGCAGCAGCCGCGTGACGCACGCCGCTTCAACAGCACGACTTGAGGATACCGTGAACGAGCCTTCAATAACTTGAGTGACGCGCTGGGTCGATGCGCCGGGAGTGGACAGATGGTATCTCGTGCGCAGCGATGCATGCCGCCCAACCACGGCCCTCATAGCATCGGAAAGCGCTTGCGTGGAAATTGGGCGTCGTAATCGGACCTGGAGACTCTGATTGAAGTGGTGGGCCTTGTCTGCCGGAGCCAGGGCAACGTAGGCTCTCTGGATTGGAGATAAAGCGAAGGGCCGATCGATAACACGGTGTCGCTTGTTGAGCGGCATTTCCATGTCGGGTCTGGGTCTGGCCATGGTTGCAAGGGTTTGGATAGTGTCGCCCCGAAGGAGGTGCTTGATGTCAATCTCGAGCCCCCTGTTTCGACTTCGAGCGACTGCTTGCATGGCGGTTATCGAGTCTCCTCCGAGAGCTTGAAACGAGTGATTTGTCCCGGCCTTGTCCAAGGGCATACCAAGAACAGCGGCCCAGACATTCTGCAGAGCTGCCTCGATGGCATTGGTAGGTGTTGCGTGGGCGGTGTTGCCACTACCCCCTTCCCCTTCTCCCGCGGAGAAGAGGCGTTCAACTCCCTCGGCAAGTTGGTCAATCCAAGCAGCAACGGCCTTGCGATCCAACTTCCCCGAAATAGTGATGGGCATGTCATGCAAGATGGCAATTCTCTCCGGGACCATGTATCTCGGCAGTGTCTTCGAAACGCCATCTCGAACCGACCGGATGTCGGCATGGACTGCATCATCCGGTTCGAGCGCAACCGGTCGAAATACAGACGTTGGCACGACGTTGCTGGGCCCGGCGCCGAGAACTGCGACCAACCTCCGGGCGAGCGGTCCTTTCTTGGGCACGAAGCACAAAGCCGGACGGGAAGAGGCTGCTACCCCGGTGTGATGCTCAACCTCGCCAAGTTCGAGTCGTTGTCCTCGAAGCTTGACCTGATTATCTTTGCGACCCACATACACGAGGCAGCCACTGTTGTCGTAGCGGACCAGATCACCTGTTTTATACATGCGCGCAAAGTCTCTGCGAAATTGGCTGGCCCACGAAGGTGCCGAGATGAAGGCAGCCGCCGTCTTCTCGCTGTCCTCCAAGTAGCCACGCCCAACGATGGCACCCTCGATGAGCAGCTCACCCACGGCGCCAATCGGCATGAGGCGGTCATGATCCTCAGGATCAACGATCCACGTAGCGCAGCCAACGGCCCTCCCGATTGACGTGATGTTGGCGCAGTCGCTGCCGACGGGCGTGGATGCGCAGGTGATGGCGCACTCGCTGGGCCCATACGCGTTGACGAGGTGGACACTCGCAGCCCAGCTTTCGGCGGCTTCGTGCGTCAGTGCCTCGCCTCCCGCAACTACCGTGACCAGGTCTGGCAGCTCCGACGGCTTGATCAGCCGCAGGAATGATGGCGTGAAGAAGGACCAGTTGACCCTCTTCCGCTTCATGAACTGCGTCAGCGAATCCAACCTCGTCACCTGCTCCGGCACACACAAGCAGGCACCGTGCACCACTGCCGCCATCATGTCCATGACGGCTGCGTCGAAGGCGACCGACGCAAATTGGAGCATGCGCGAGGACCGCTTGATGCCCCAGCAGGGCCCGCTGTACACGACGGTTGTCATAATGGACGCATGTTCAATCATGACGCCTTTGGGACGGCCAGTAGATCCGGACGTCATGATCAGGTATGCAAGGTCATGAGGAGAAACGCGAGGGGCACGCCATTTCCGAGGAATTCTTGGTAGTTGAGCCAAGAATGCCCGATTCACTGTCCAGCAGTGGACAGGAAGTAGGGCCTTCATGGCTTTCGCGTCATGGCTAAGGACAAGGGGGTTGTCCAGTTGTTCTATGATGCTCGCGACTCGGTCTGCGGGTGCTTCTATGTCGAGTGAGAGGAAAGCTCGGCCAGACTTCAAGACCGCCCATATCGCAACCACCATGGGGAGGCCCTTGGGGAAATGCAACGGGATGATCTTGCTGGGGTTGAATGCCACCAGGAGAGCAGCAAGTCTCGAGGTAATGCCATCAAGCTCCAGATAAGTGAGACAGCCATCCCATGAATCAAGAGCTACCTCGTTCGGCTGGACTCGGGCCCAAGCTGCTAAACCATCATGAACAAACCCGAATGCCAGCGGCGGAACCGATTCGTTCCACAGGGCAAGGGTGTCCAGGTCTTGGTTGCTGATTCCACGCAGGGATACCAATCGCGTGTGGGGATCCAGGCTCAACAGTTGCTCTAATATGTGAGTCCATAAACCCAAAAGACGCTCACATTGAGTCGTCGAAATAGCGAAGGTGTCGAAACGAGCTTCAATGGTCAAGGACCCTAGCGCCATTGTGCATTCTAGAACTAGAGCATGCGAGTCTCGATTCTCAGTTTCTGTCCGGGCGCCGAATAAGTCGTCCGTCTTGTCTCTCGGCGACGGGGCTTGAATCACGAGCATGGTCTGGAACTCGCACGCGTTGGCGGCACCGGTACAGGTCTTTCGGATGTTTTGAAGACCGAGATGCTCATGCGGGGATGCCAATTCTTGTCCAGTCTTCACCACACCCGCGAAGTCGGCAACCGTCTGTGTTGGGTCCCAGGCAATCCGAACGGGAACCGTCGCTAATGTAGGGCCGACGACTTCATCGACGAAGGGCATGGCCGCATCGCGTCCACTCATCACGGTACCAAAACAAACGTCATGCAAGCCGGTGTACGCGCCTATGGCGAGAGCGAGAGAGGCTCGTATTAGAACAGAGCTGGCCGAATATTCCACTCTGATCTTTCGCGAGTCCCTCAGCATCGGCTGATAGTCGGGAGACGGAAGCCTTGGAAACGGCCCTGCACAGAAGTTGCTCAGGTGGGCAAGCCAGAAATCCCTGGACACCGTGCTCCTGGCAGCCTCGATGGAAAAGTCCACGAACGGATCGAATGAAGCGCCTCGGTGAATCTGTGGTGACGTGCCATTGTATAGTTGAGCGACGTGGTCGAGGCAAAGCTGCAGCGACCACTCGTCAAACAGGAGATGGTGCAGTGTCAGGATAAACCGATAGCGACCATTGGAGACTTGAAGTGCAAAGACAGAAAGCGTACTTCCAACCGTGAGACTATCCATCATCTCCTGACATTGGGTATGGCTAAATTCGTCGTCTTGGACGAGCCACACAATTTCTTCATCGACAACCACGCGCACGGGTCCATTCTCTGGTGCCAGAAGGAAGCGAGACCGTAAGATGGGAAACCCTTGATAGGCTGAGTCCCAGCACGACTTGAATTGGTCTATTTTCACGTTGCCGGGAAGTTCAAACGAGTACTGTGCGACATAAGTGCACGGGTGACGTGCCAACGACGGCATCAGGCTCTCCTGGAAGGGGGTGCATGAATGCAGGCTTTGGATAGCCTCGGTGGAAACACCGATGTGATATGCGGCCCAAGGCTTCAGATCACGTAGATGGTGCGGTGTAGAGGTGTGCGTGTCGCTCCTTTGGGGTCCTGCTGTTTCCGCGACACCCTTGCTGGCTGATTTCTTCACTTGAGTGGCCAAAATCACGAGAGACTCGGCCAGTAAGACATCTTTTGTGGCCAGTTGAAAATCCAACTTCCGGAGACGCGCGACAAGTTTGATGGCGAGGAGAGAGTTGCCGCCCAATTGAAGAAAGCCGAGGCATAGATCGACAGTCGAGGGAGACAAGGAAAGAACCCGAGCCACCTCGGCCTTGATGGCATCTTGTACAGGATCCAGTTCTTGACTGTATCCAGTGATGCTTTCTGCGTGGCCTTCTTGGATGCGAGCCAAATACTCTTCGTCGAACGTCTTGAGCAATAAAGCCCGATCTGCTTTCCCAGAGGTGGTCTTGGGCAAGGTCGTCATGGGAACGAAGTGGCTGGGCACCATGTAAGATGGGAGACTCTGTAATAGATTCGATTCGAGCTCGTCGCGCAAAGCATCCCAACGTTCCTGCAAGCTGGCTTTCCAATCGGAGAGCTCCAACACGAGAAACGCGATGAGATGGTCGGTGTTGTTTCTCTTGGCGTATTCCACCACGGCCGTCTGGATCTTGCCGCGTCCATGCTGCATTATATGGCTCTCGATGTCTCCAAGTTCGACTCGTTGACCTCGGATTTTCACCTGTCTGTCCTTTCGACCAAGACAGGATAACGAGCCGTCCCGCTCAAATCGTGCCAGATCTCCTGTCTTGTAAAGTCTCCTGGGGGCAGCACCTTGGCAGAGCTCGCCAGCCCACGTCACGAATGACTTTGCTGTCCTTTGTGGATCGCCGAGGTAGCCGCGGGCAAGGATCTCTCCTTCAATGGCCAATTCTCCCACTTCGCCAACCTCGCATAGGATGTTGTGATCTCTCGGGTCTACAATCCATGCGCGACAGCCTGTGGCATAGCCAATGTTGGCGCGCGACGATTGCGGTTCGGTAGAGGCGATACAGCAAAACACGCAAGCCTCGGTGGGCCCATAACTGTTGAAAAGCCGAACCTTGGAGGCCCATGTGTCGACACAATCTTGCGTGAGTGCCTCTCCACCAACTGACACCGTCTGCAAGAGAGGGACTTCGTCGGGATCGAGAAGTGAGATGGTTGAAGGTGTGAAGAATGCCCAGTTGACCTGGTTGGAGTCAGAACAGCAAAACCAACTGAATGTGCCACGTCACAGCGTCTAACTCACCGAGAGCGTGTTGATGGACTCAGCAAGTCGACTCAAGTCCGTGGGTACACATATACAGCCGCCATAGATGAGCGTGGCGAAGATCTCTGTCAGACACGGATCGAAAGTGTACGATGTGGCTTGTAAAACGCGAGATGCCGCGTTCATGCCCAGGCGTCGTCCATGGGCGACCAGGCTCGTGTAGATTGCTCTGTGCTCGACCATGACTCCTTTAGGTTGCCCAGTCGAGCCGCTAGTGAAGTACACGTAGGCCAAGTCATGGCCGTCAATATCTGGTGTTGCGATATTGACATTGTCTCGAAGTTCCTCAAAAAAGCGCTCGTCGATATACAAGGCCTCAAGGCCCCAGGGGCATTCCAGGTCTGATTCCGATTCGAGAATCAACTTCGAGTCAGTCTGGCTGGCGATCTGATGCACTCGGGAGGCTGGATACGAGATATCAACGGGTGTGAAGGCCAAGCCGGCGCGAAGAATTGCAACAAAGCAGACGACAGCCCAGGGTGATTTGCGAAAGCGGCAGAGTATGATGTCCTCTTTCTTGAACCCCTTGTGGACAAGCAGCCTCGCCAGCCTGAGCGAGTACTGGTCTAGCTGAGGGTATGTCAGGGCAACGTCATGAGTGCAGATGGCCAGCGGCGCGTCGTGCCTGCAGGAAGCGTTGGCGAGAAAGCGATCGATAATTGTCCCCTCCGTGTTGTGGATTGGCAAGTCGGCCTCCATTGTGAGTGGTGTATGTCACCTGGCCAAACCGCGAAGCCTTGGGCAGGCTCATGGGTGCCTTTTTCAAGGCACCCAATGAGGGTTATAACAATCATCTTGTCGCTATAATGTGAAATCCAGGGTCTAAGGCGAAAGCCTCCGCTGTCATCACCACTGCATCGAAGAAAGCCCCGTCGCGGCGGCCATAATTCGGCCGGAGGTGGGAATTCAGTGGTGACCATGCCCATGCCGTGACCATGCATGCTGTAAAGGCGAGAACTCCGGTGTGCATAAGTATCGGAGTTCAAATGTACTAGATGTGTGACCCATCTATGCAACCATTTCTGATCTGTCAGCCGCCCGGCGTCATCATTTCTAACCCGTAACGGAACGTGCCAGGCCAATTGCATTTCGAGATTATTGACGTAGGTATACAGACGTAGAACTGGTGCTTACATAATGACATTGGCCATGGTGATTAAAAGGGGTAAAAAGGGGGTAAAAGGGGTTGACCCGTGCACAATGATCCCTTCGAGTTTTTACCTAAATAGGTTTTAATATGTGGCATACCCACGCAGGCCATCGATCTCCTGGCTGATCAGTTAGACCCGAATTGCACTCTACCTGCATTTGTGTGTCTTTTTTTGAAAATTACGGGTGGGCAGCTATCTCCAAGGACTCGAGGAGCTCACATAAATGTTATCTATGCTTACAGCCGGGAGAGCCTGTGTGAATGCTTGGTCCCTTTTACCTCGTCTACCACTATTTGTCGCACCCTTTCTGCGCACCCCCAACTAGTCTGATACCCGTAGCCTCCATGCCCATAGCAGTGCACAACCTTCAACCCATCAATGATGGCTGGTTCCAGTCTGATGCCGCCTTTTCGAGATGGCCTGAATCCGACACGGTGCTCTATCACGTCCGCCAGCCCAACTCCTTCCATTACCTTGTCGTATTTTACCCACCGATGCAGAAAGCGCCGTGCAAGGTGATCGTCCGGAGCGGCCGCCTTCTTGATATCCTCAAAGGCCGTTGGCGCGTAGCACCCGCCTACCACTGTGCCGCCCCCTCCTGCCCTCTTCATCGCGTACGTCAGCTCTGAGTCGTTCCCGTCCTCTGACCCAGAAACGGTGAGCATGTGGGAAGCCTCTTGTGCAACGAGTGCCGTCTGTCCGCGGATCGGTACCATGGTTTCATCCTTCACACCACCAAGTGAACAAGCGCCCAGACCGGTGCAGTTCACGACCGTGTCTGTGTTGCTGAACATTGCAGCTGCGTCATGAATATGGGCCAAAGTGGCCCGTTTCGCACGGACACCACGCTTGAGGCATTGGCCGTGGAGCCAAGGGAGATAGATGGCGGGGTTTATACACACGGATTTGAACCGGGTAGTGTATGCCGTATCGGGAGGGTCATCAGATGTTGGGTCCAGAAGCCGAAACTGGTCACAGATGAGCCATTAGTGCTGCGAGATCTCTTGTATGAAAATATAAAGGCATGCAATCCTGGGCGTCTTACATCTGGGACCATGTCTTTGAACCAAGGGTCAGGCGAGTGCAGGTTGGACAATAGTGACGAGTCCAGACCCCGTGCTACGTCCTGTTGACGAGTGTAGAGTATGACATCTGGATGGTTGCCTCTGTTAGCAACAATTCCCACGCGCCAGGGTTGCAACCCGTACCTTGAAAGTGAACCCCAGCCTCAGGGAGCTCAGATGCAAGCAGGGCCAGCGGTAACCAGGTATCGCGTTCCAAGCTATGTTCTAGCGTCCCGCGCTGCGAGAATCTTGACATAAGTCGGTTAGTTTGAGATTGCTACTGCCGTCGGAAGTGTGACATACGGCAGATAGTTGGCACCAGCCCATGGCGATGCGTACATGGGATGGCTGTCGCCGGGAAAATGTTCGGCGACGATCGTTACTCTGAGGCTGGGGCTCCTGGAAAGAACCAGTGCGGTTGTCAAGCCGACGACACCAGCTCTGTGCCCTCAGGTCATTAGCATCAGACAGAAGGAGACAATTCTTCAAAAACAGACCCGATGACAACCACGTTCGTCCTCCTTTTCTCTGATTCCCATGGTGTGCTCGAAGGTTTATGCAATGGCATCGTGCAATGGCACCATGACAAGGGTGTCTGCTTTTCTTCTTGCTTTGAAAATGAAAATGAAGATAAAAAAGGGGGTTGAAAAAGGGGTGGGGGCGGAAGGCGATCGAGGATTGTGGGGAGGGCTACCAAAGCTGGAAATCATATTATTTGCTGTTTCTGCACTCACAATCCTGTATGTCTAGGCAGCTTTCAACGTCAGGTTAATTCTTGCGCTGCGCGGCGTTGGCTGACATGGCACGCCGGATTTGAACTCCGGGGCAAGCGTCGGAGTCCGGAGAAAGTCGTAGAGGCAGTCAGGGTTGGCGGATTGATCTGCCAGTTTACGTGTAGGGAAATAACGACATCATCAAGTCTAAAAACTAGGTGACAGGGTTACACACAGATCTTCGGGTCATCAACCGTAATCAAAGACTGCCAATTAAGCCACCATTTATGCTGGCAAATTCGTTTCTCATTCGATAGGACAATCTCAAAAGATGTCATACACAGAGACTTAGTAAGGCCAGCTACGGAGTGCTTGGGTTACTTCGGATATCCGACGTAAGATCCAAGCTTCTCGTCACTCCGTTGGACATGAGCAATGGTGATCAATTTACTCGCCCCTGGTAGACACGCACGCCGGCATCTCAAAGGTGACCGGCGTTGATAGTAAACTCGTAGATGTGAGCTGCTTCTTGAGCGTACCGCGGAGTTAATGAACTCCTCCAAAAACATCGTTGATGGGCGTTGAAGTCGTCGGCGTGGGTGTGAGCATTGAACAAATGATACCTTGTGTTGAAAATTGTCGACCTCCTGGAGCTCCCGGAGTTGGGGGAAGTGGGAATGGAGAATCTCGGGGCTTCTAATTCAGGACGGACTTTGATGGCATGTTTCTTGACAGCGGGATGGATTGCTTCCAAATAGATGTCGAACTCAACATGACAACCGTCATGACTGACATGCACATTCGCTCATAAACAGACTCGCCGAGAATCCAGTGTCCCACATCGGAAGTGTTTTGTTAATTATTGGGCATATAGTTTTCCTGCCTATCTGTGTCAAGTTTTGATAACACTTGACATCTGTTGCTTTACTCTCGCACCATGAGCAACACCGCGTTACTGGAGCTTGGTTTCCTCTTGCTCGCACTCTTATCTGGTTACATCGGATATCAGACTTTCTTTTCACCGCTATCCAAGATACCAGCGTCACACTGGTCTTCGAGGTTCAGCCCCATCTGGTCGCTTTGGGTGAGGTACACTGGGACCGAACTTGCTCATCTAGTCAAAGCCCATGAGAAGTATGGACCTATAGTCCAGATAGGCCCAAAAGACCTCAGCGTAAGCTCATACCAGGATGGGATTCGCAAAGTATACGACGCAGGATTTGGAAAGCCTGCCCCCTTTTATGCCTCCTTCAACTACTATGGGTAGGTTCGCCCCAAATTACTTACTAATTTCAAGTCCCAGATGCTTCACTTGACAACAAGCTTGCTAACTTTGCAAAAAGGTCCAAGAATGCATTCACAAGCCTCGACAGCAGAGAGCATGGGCTTCGCCGACGGAGAACCGCAGCGCTATACTCCAAGTCTGCTCTACTAGGATCTCACCAGATGCATAACATCAGCATCAGGGTTATGTACGATCGCTTGGCCCCAAGACTCAGCAGCGCCGCCGCATGGGGGGGCGGGATCGATGCGCTTGAATTGAGCTACTGCATTTGCTCCGACTACATCAGCGCATTTCTCTTCGGCTACGGCAACGGAACAAACTACCTGACCGAGGACCAGAAACGCATCAATGAGTGGCGACTCCACTACGAGAACCACATGTGCCACGAGAGTTTTTTCCCACAAGAGATGCCCTTTGCGTACGGGCTTTTAAAAACGATTGGGATCGACTTGCTTCCTAAGCGGTACGGGGAGTCCAAGAACTTCCTCGAGAGATGGATGGGGAACATGGCCCTGAAGGCGGACGAGACTATACGCCAGCATAGAGACATGGACCAACTTATGGCGCCCGAAGATCGGCCTGTTGTCTACGAGACCGCCAAGTCGGCCGTGGAGAAAGATTCGCCGCATTTGGACGCAAAAGCCAAGCATGATGAAGTTGCAAGTGAAATGTTTGATCACATTTGTACGTCTATTAATACCAACTGCACCACTCCTACAAAACTTGCAAGTACTGACGGACTTGGGGCGACAAAGCTGCGTCACGGGAAGTTCTAGGTACGTGATTGATGTGATGCAAACCCCCTATTTGGGTGATATGAGTGAATAGATGCTTATGCCTGGGCCTGGACAGGTCTCGTTCTTGCCTATACCTTCTGGTATCTGGCCCAACACCCGTACGCACAGAAACGCCTCCGCGACGAACTCACTGCGTCCGGCATCGACATGACGAGCAGACCGACGCCAGCAGCAGATGTGTCCACCAACCTGTCGGGCTCGATACCCACCGCCTTGGACAAGGTCAAGTACCTGGACGCCGTCATCAACGAGTCTCTGCGGATGCGGCCCACCAGCACGCCGCTGCCGCGCACCACGCCGCCGGACCGTTGCGTCTCGCTCATGGGCGTGGACAACATCCCGCCCGGCACGCGGGTCAACGCGTTCCAATGGTTCGTGCACCGGGACCCCAGGAAGTGGGACAGGGTCGACGATTGGATCCCAGAGCGGTGGCTGGGGCGTGACGAGTCCGGCAAGAAGGGCGGGAGGGAAGATGTGCTGTGGGCTTTTGCGAGCGGGCCTAGAGTGTGCTTGGGCACCAATTGGACCTTTTACGGTGAGATGGACAATCAGCAGATCCCCTTCTCTCCTCGCATAATGATGACGACAAGACAATATTGCTGACTCCAGACTGGGTTGTGACAGCCATGCGCTACATCCTTGCCGCCGTCTTCTCGCAGTTCGAGTTCGAAGCCCTGAACCGGAACACGGGCGATTGCTGGCCCGGATCGCCAGAAGATCTGCTGCCCGTTAAAGTCAAGATTTTATCTTCAAGTTGAGAAGAGACTAGAAGTGGGTAATTAGGACGTATTCTATGGGTAACACTGCATATGTAATAAAAGTTTGGATATACCTCTTTGCCGGAAAAGGACCATGCAGCAGTGCATGCATATATAATTACAGAAAAGGGGTAAAAGGGGGGGTGACCGTGCATACTGATCATGTACAACGCGTCGTCACCGGCATTTACTCATAGCACATGCATGGCACCAGATACCATGATGGTCATGTTCTTTTTGGTCCACTAGCGAAGACGTTGAAGCGAATCACACCGAAGGAATAGCCAACAGATTAGATGTAATTACAAGCTGGTGCTGTTGCCTCGCCTCCATGCCCCGCAGACATTGAGGTCCAAAAATAATGAGACGATAGGGAAAGAAAAGACAAGGGAAAAAAAAAATGAAGGAAAAAAAAATCTCCCCCGCCTGGGATCGAACCAGGAATCTTACGATTAAGAGTGAGTTACTAACAGTCGTACGCCTTAGCCAATTTGGCCACGGGGGATTATGTCCGATAGCATCTTTATTAATTCTCTTATTATCCAGTCTGGAGACTAAAATAAAAGAAAAGAAAAAGAAAAAGAACTCCCCCGCCTGGGATCGAACCAGGAATCTTACGATTAAGAGTGGATTACTAACAGTCGTACGCCTTAGCCAATTTGGCCACGGGGGATGATGTAAGATAACAAACTTAACAATTCTCTTATCATCTCGTCAAAAATCGGATTTGCGAAGCTCCCCTTCGGGAGCTTACCAACGAGAGCCTCTATTAGCGACGCGGCTGCAGGTTATTGGAGTCAAACAATCAAACCATTCAACAGAATCAAATTTTACAACATCACTGAGTTGGGTACGTTGTAGCCATTGTCGGCGGAATTGTTAGAGGCCCCTCGTGCCCCGGCAATTCGACTCCGCCCGCCGTAGAGAGGCTCACCCTAATTAGGAAGGTATGCACAACGTAGCTCCGACCGTAGATCTCATGAAATGGCATAGCACCAGGCCTAGATCTTTGATTCTCCGACTGATCTGACTGATCAACCGGCTAGTGTACTGCTCGTGTAGTTCCCTGCCTTGTTTGTCTTATCTTGCATTACCAGGGCAGAGTCCAGTACTTTGCCCTGTTCAACACAGGTAGTGCATATGCACAAACAGACTACAGTCTATCTAGATGAACGATATCAGCTACATTTGTTCTAGTTTGATCACAATCTTGTCACGGGCAATTGCGACTTTTTCCAGCAGATCCCGGCGGCTCGTTGTCGAGCAGAGCATCACAAATCCCAACCAAGGAAACCGCAGATCTTCAGGCGATGGGACTGTGTCCCCAGCCTTGAAAAATGGACGAAGCATGACGGTGTGTTTGGCGAGCCCGTAGTCCTCAAGGTTCAGGTCACACGGCATGCGCCCACCCGTTGCAGAATGGATGGGCAGCGGGGAAGTGGCGTAGTGGTACTGCGGCCCGACTCGAAAGCCCCCTGCCAGGCTGCAGAAGCGGGCCTCGTCTCCAATGGTGTGCATGATATGCAGGGCATAGTAGTCCACACCGTTGACGTAGGCCGAGCCCATCGAGTCGGTGTGGCCGGGTGGCCGGGGGTTCACCTCTAGCAGGAAGGAGCTTGCGCCATGAGCGGTTGCTCCCGTCCGGGCCTGTAGGTCAAGCACGCCGTCATCATCCATGTGCCATTCGACGGCCGAATTCTGGACCTTGGCCTCGACATGGATGACGCCACTGTGGAAACCGAGCTGCCTTACGATCTTCAACAGGTCGGTACGGAGCATCTTGTTTTCGTCCTGGGGCAGACCAGATGGCCATGCCGAGCCTGTCTCGACGAACTGCTCAGTTTTGGACGAAGTCAGTGCACTGTCGCCAGAGCACGGAAAGTTGTCGACGACCTCGGAGAAGAGTAGCTCGCCGTTCCAGAGAACAAAGTTTACATCGACCTCTGGGCCCTCGCAATACGTCTCTACGATGGCCTTTGCGTCGGAAGTCCGCAACCCGAATAGTCTGTGCTGGTCCGCGGCGGAAGACAGGGCATGACGCACGGCATCGACCAGCTCAGACTCGTTTTCGACCCTGGACACACCAAAGGAGCCGTGGCTCCGCGTAGGCTTGACAATGAGCGGATATCGCAGGGGTTCCGGCAGTGATTCCAGATGCGATGCGAGATCTTCAAGGCTTGCGACTGTCAGGGTGGTGGCCGTTTTCTGGAGCCGTCTGGTCTCGTACTTGTCGGTTGCACGGCGGTAGGATTCGGCGGGAGCTGCCGGCAGTCCAAGCATCTCTGCGGCACGGGCGACACCAGACAGCAGGGGATCCATGGTGGTCATGATGCCGTCGACCTGATAGGGGAGCCTGCGGATGGCCTGCACGATGCGCTCCGGCAGGTCATCAAACGTGAAGCCGGTAAACGGCACAAAATCCTCCCTGTAGCTGGCACCCATTCCTGCCGGATCTTGTAGCCAATGGCCGGGCTTGTCCATGACAATCACCGAGACTCCGCATGCTTTAGCGGCATCGTAGAAGCGCTCGCAGAACCGCCGCTCTCGCTTCTCGCCGATGACGACAATGCGCGTCGGCTCGATAGGAGTGGGAACGAGCCATGGCCACGAGATGCGGTTCACCAATTCATCCTTGAGCAGCTTCAGAGCGCTACCATCCTTTGCCACGACGACCCCGACGCTCCTCTGGAGGAGGTGAAGCAGGTTGCTGGCAGATCCGTCGGTGCTTGCTGGGTGAGCACTCGCGCAATGCTGACGAGGCCCGATGAAACCCCGCGCCTCGAGGGTAAGCTGACAGCCGCGCATCATCTCCTCGACGAAGTCGTTTCTCACAATGTACCCATCCTCCGGGGGCAGGATAAACTTCATTGGCCGAGGTTGAGGGGCGTCAGGGGGCTTGAGGAGCGCCTGCCAGATGAAGTACAGGGCCTTGCAAGGGGTTGCAATCTCGACCGGCTCGGTGGCTTGGCCGCCTGCAGGTTGAGAAATGAGAGAGTTGAACTCGCCGCAATTGTGCATGGCCTCTGCTCCGGCATTTGCACCGGGTGTCACATAAAACGACTCGATGACGAAATCGACAAAATTGCTTCCGTATCTGGTTGCAGTGGAGCGATCCTGGCTCCACGACCACGCTGCCCGAACCACGACTGTGTCAACCGGTTAACTATTAGAAGACATCAAGCATGGGCCTTGCGTTTTATGCACAGTACCTGAGCCGTCCTCTGATCTCAACTCCGCAAGGTGAGTGTCGGACACCAGAGCTTCTGATGATTCCCCCATTTTAAAATCTGTACAGCCAGACGTTTCGAAGGATTTGGTGACGATTCGAGTCTGCCCTTCAAGCTTCCAGGCCGGCCGAAATCAAGGGGCTCAAAGACCTAATAGCATGACAGGCACCCTCAGGCCGCGTCCCACGTCCCGGCCCCCTAACCTATGGGGAGTTCGGGATAAAAGACGGTCGCGAACGCCGCACCTAGAGGTGAAGATCAGAAGCACCGTGTGAGAGGTGAAAGAGTCGATGAAGTGGTGCAAATGGAAACTCCGACTTCACCGGCTTTGACACGTACAAGTATCCCGAAACAGGATTATGCAGCAGCGCAGGTTCTCAGGGTATATTAGTCTCGCCTTAGCCTGCGGCACAGCAACACCTCTTGAGCTAGATCCGTATCCCTTTTGCTGCAAGTCAGCAACACCGCAGATCCTGTCGGATGTCAGCGAGTAACATGTGAGGAAACAGGGCTCTTGCACCGACCTGTTGCCGCGAGTGGCAATGTCATAGAGGGGCAGTTTTGCTCCTTCCTGTTTGGACGATGACGCCAGAGTAGGAGCTGGCCAAGCACCAACAAAGATTTGTGCATCTTGGCGTATCCGTAAATGTCCATCTACACGAGGAGGGTCGTGGGCGTGATGTGGTGGTTCTCTCTTAATGGGCTTCGTTTGCATCATTCTTGGCGCTGCAAGCAACGGGCGGGAAAGCCCGGCTTCTAGTGCCAAACTATAAGTACCTTCCCGGTTTACGCTGTGGTGTTGGGCCTAACTTATCAGTTAGCCGCTTTCCGAGCGTGCCAACCCCTGCTTAGCGCCTCAGCCCGTCTTAGCGTCTTAGGCGAGTGACACACGGTGGCCTAGAGCTATCCCAACTTCGTATCAGTGGTGATGGAAACTGCGGCGCCGCTCGATCGAAGAGAGCAATTGGACATAATGTGAGATAACAAACTCCCGGAATGGATATTTAGAGGCAGTTCCAGTGCTTCCGCGTCGGCGCTATCTTTGCTGACTTGCTGGCCACAGAAATATCAACCGCCGGAATGGCAAGCCACGATCATGCGAGCCTTGTCGGAAAATCAAAACGCGTTGCGACCACAGGATTCCCGTCTGTGGGAGATGCCAAGCAAAGGCGATTGCCCACGAGTGTTACTACCACCCCGCACCACTGACTCAATCGAACAAATCGAGGATAAAAGTCAGCGGCAGCAGCTTGCATAGCTCTTCTTTCCAGACTCCCAATACGTAAGTTGTCATGCAAGTCCTTACCGACAGCGTGGAACTGGAATTCCAGCTCATAGCCAACCTAATGCAACCTTCAATAGGACCAACAGCAGCTTGGAGCGCCATGCTGCTGTGGCTTCAAGCATTATTTTCACTGCCAATGCTCTCCACGGCAATGACCCGCCCACCCCGACAACCCCGTCATCTACCCCAGAGCTTATCAGTCCCGCCAGCTTGATCGATACGATTGTCCGGCCCCACAGTGCTTTCTCCGACCCTCTGTCACCTGAGACGCCGTCGGCGAACCTAACGGGGCCCGGAGTCGAGATCCAACTAAAAGAAGTCCTTTCACACCTATCCGAATTAGACCTCATCTCCAAGCTTATTCGTCGCTGGTATGAGATTAGTCAGACATGCCTCTTTCCTGGTGTGTTCCTTCACGAGGCACTTGCATCTCTCAGGTTGGCCGCCCGTCGCTTCAACCAAGACTTCCTCGAGGCAGGTAGGCTAGCTGCCGATATCCTAAGTGCGACGTCGAAGCCGTTCTCGGTCCCGGCCGACACCCAGCCTTCGGATTTTCCAAAGTTGTTCACCGGCTCAAACATGAGGCTGGAGATAATCGGCCTGCTGCTCAGCACCGCAGGATTGGCGGCACTCCAAATCCCGGCCACTGATACTCTGTTCCTGACGGTCAAGTTCACCAAGGCAGATCGCAACACTTTTGCCACGAATATGCTATCTGCCAGTGACACATGTATATCACTGTGCGACAAGTACTTCAATGTCAACGATGTCATGGTCTGGCTGAGATCAGAAAATCTGACCCTCGCAATGAATTTCTGGGGAAATACAAGTATTCAAGCGCCTTCTCGGATTTTAAATTCAATCTCGCATGAGCTCTGTTGACCACATCTTTGCAGGCCGTCGCACTTGGCACCGCTCTGGAGAGCTCTTCAACGACGTGTTTGCTCTGCATTTCCACCGCGAGCCGGAAGACGCCTCTCAGAGACCAATGTTTCTCGATGAGATACGGGCTCGAGTTTTTGCATCTGCGTATTGGATTGACAAGTCCTTGTCGAACGCCCTCGGGAGACCGCCAAGATTGCCCCTGCACTATTGCAATAGGAGACTGCCCCTGCACCTGCATGACGAGCAGCTGATGGCTTCCGAACAAACTCGACGTGCAGCCATTGACTCTCTCGAAAAAGATGGCTGGAGCAGAGAGGTAGACTTCCATACCACTGCATGGCTACGGGCTCGTTCCATGTTTTCCATTTTCAGAGAGGAGATACTCCATATACAAGTTGGGGTTAGAAACGCCGACAGTAAAGCCGTATTCGTCCTCGGGTGAGGCTACCCCCTTTCCAAATTAGCTGACCAACATGTAACCACGTACTCTGACATGGCCCCAGACAAATATCTCAACGAGTACACAACTCCTGGGACGGGATCCCTGGGTACCTACACTACGATGCCAGTTGTTGGAATTCCAATCCATCAAGCAGCATTTGCTTCATGCTGCTGGTTCTTCATCTGGAGTATCTAGACCTCATTTTTCACATCGAGAAGCTGCTTCACATCGTCACAAACCGGGATGACACAGGTCTGTTGGTGGCTGCGACGTCGTTACTGTCGACCACGGTGAACTCGTCACGGCAGTTGTTGATCAAATCCGGCGCATACACAGACTACGTCTGGACTGTAAGAAACTGCGAGTACTCGGGCGTCTTCTCTTCCCTCGTCATTCTGACCTGTGCTCAGCTATTATTCTACGGTCTTCCAAGCGCCATGATCCTCGCAGCTGCACTCAAGAGAAGTGCAGAGCTCGGACAGAAAACAATGCGTCCGATGCCCTGGTCAGAACTGTACCGCCAGCTCAGCGCGTTAGCATCCGATCTTGACGGGATTGTGCAGTCCGACGAAGGTAATTACCCTCTCTGCAAGAGAGGTAGCAAGCTTCTGTCGGACACACTTGATCAGGCTCTGAATGCGCGAATGAGCACTGCCCCGGCCACAAGATCCCCTGTCTCTACCCCTCCCGCAGCTTTTAATAATGCAGAAGACTTCTCCGGCAACGGCGACATGGACATGATGAACGCCTTCGATGAGATCATGTCCAGGACGACTTTCGATGAGAGTACTCTTGGTGATAGCATGGACGGCTTCGGCGCAGATCACATTGCGTTTCTAGACTTTAATTCGTTTGGAACCTAGATGGCTTAGGACGGTTTGGCCCCAGATAAATTGGATATATTTCGCATAGTGGCTCTGAAAAGGATGAGGACAAGGGCGGACATATAAAAAAGCACGTCGAATTTGCATAACCAGCGCAAGCCACATTTATATGAGCTGTGCCCTCTGTGATGATTCCCTAGTTGCCGGAGTTGTCCACGTAAAAGATGTCAAGGGACCCAACGAACTCCGAGTTCCGAAATGCGTTGGAGGTTCTGACCAGGAATACAATTTGAAGCAGGTTGGCCCCAGAATTTACACTTGAGCTTATTAGTGTCTCAATATCGCTCATCGTCGGCTTCGACATTGTTTCTATTAGGTCTGAATGGATCCAATATCCACTCCCTATGGCACCTGGGAAAGTCCCATTACCGCCGAAGCTCTCGCTTATGGCACAGTATCTTTGAGCACGCCTAGAGTTGATGTAATTATGTGAAATCCTATGGGGCTATCTATGGTCAGCTCGTGCTGATTTGTTGCGATGACAGGCGAATACCACAGCTTTCTACTATCTCGAAGCCGACTGCAATGGACGCGGACGCATCAAACGAGCTGGAAGCCCCCCAAACGCATTTATGGCAGCTGAAGAGTTCGATGTTGGCAGCAGCATCAACGGCTATGGAGGCGGGGCTTTCACCGTCGATGCCGACGGTTGGATCGTCTTCACCGATGCTAATACGAAGGCAGTGTACCGCGCCAGACCTGGTGATGGCGAGGCAATCGACACCATCACCATGCACCCGGACGCCGTTTACGGAGACCTCGCGGCTCATCCTACAGACCCTCGCCATTTGCTCGCCGTGCGGGAGCTCAAATCGCCCGGCAAGAAGCACCCGGACACCAGTATCGTGTGCATCGACACGGAAGCTAAAAGCGTGAGGCCCTTGCGCGAGGACTCTGACTTCTTCTCGCATCCGCGATTCAGCCTCGACGGGACCAAGGTGTGCTGGCTGCAGTGGGACCTTCCACACATGCCCTGGACCGGTGCCAGGCTCTACACGGCGTCCTGGACCGGCGCAGGCCTCAGCAACGTCCACCGGGTGGGCAGCCACGTCGGCTGTGGGCAACCCCGCTGGGGTGTGAACGAGACTCTCTTCTATGCCCATGACGAGACGGGATACCAGCAACTCTACCGTGTCCGCCTTGGCGAGGAGCCCCAATGGCTGCGAATAGCCGGCCTGGAACGGTGCGAGCTCGCCGGTGCCGAGTTCCTGTTGTCGAGCAACACATACTTGGAGCTTGAGGAGGGTCACCTGGTCGTATCGTATACCAGAGAAGGGTGCAGCAGACTTGCCCTCGTAAACTGCGCCCAGGCTGCCTACGTGGATCTTGACATGGCCTTGAACGACATTGCGTACGACGCCATGCAACGCATCAGCCATCGCGATTTTCTCGTCATCGGTGCCGGTGTTGATTGTGCTGCTGCCTTGTACCGCGTGCAACTCCCTGACGAGTTCGATTTTGGCCATCCATCGAGACACCCGTGCCAGGTTACGATGCTCGCTCAGTCGTTCGACACCTCTTTCCTCCCCGAAGGCAGCCTGTCGAGGCCCGTCCCCGTAACATTCCCAAGTTCTTCAGTGTCTATCAAGTCAGGCCATGCCTTCCTGATGCTTCCTACCAACTCCAACCATAGCGACCACGCTCTCAGCGCTGCCGAACTCCCACCCTGCATAATCGCCGCCCACGGCGGCCCTACCAAACACCACCGTCCGAGCATCAACCTGGAGTACCAATACTTCACCTCGCGCGGCTACGCCGTCGTCCTGCTCAACCACGTCGGGTCGACAGGATACGGCAACGCCTACCGCGACGCCATGGACGGGCGCTGGGGCGAGGCAGATGTCCAAGACGCCGTCGACTGCGTCTCGGCCCTCGTGGGAGCCCGGCTGATCGACCCGGGGCGCGTCGGCATCGCGGGGCCCAGCGCGGGCGGGTATCTGACGCTGCAGGCCGCGTGCACGAGACCTGGCGTGTGGGCCGGTGCCGTGAGCATGTTCGGCATCTCGGATGTGGCCGGGTTTGCCCGAACGACGCACAAGTTTGAGAGCTGCTACGATTATCTGCTCGTCCGTGGACGGCCATCGTTGAGTGGATCGGATCGGTTGGAGGGACATGGTTGTAGCACTCTTACAGACCAGATGGCGGAAAATGATGAATGGGGGAAGGGCACGCTTGCAGGGTTATATGACGAGAGAAGTCCGATCAAGCGTGCCCATCGTCTCGAGGCACCGGTTTTGCTCCTACAGGGCTCTGTCGACTCTGTCGTGACCCCTGATCAGGCAACTGACTTTGTGGCTGCCGCGAAAAGACACAGAGATGGGAGCACCGCCCCTGGACCAAAAGCTGGCGACTTGGTCGAGTTGGCCGTGTATGGAGAGGAGGGTCACGGGTTTCACCTTGCCAGGACTAGACAAGATGCACTGATGCGACAGGAGAGTTGGTGGCGGAGGACGCTCTTGGGCCTCTAAGGGTTGGTAAGACTATAGATACATCGCCGGGATCACTGGCTCGCTTAGATATTTGGTTGTGGAAGTATTCATGGCAGTTGTGTGGCGTCAAGAGGCGAGTGTCGAAATCATCGACAAGCCACGTCTAATTACTGATGCGGCATTCGAGACTCTTGGTAATGATCAAGCGATGTTCTCGATTTGCAGCTTCACTTGATATCGTACCTATAAGGCATTTGGCTATTTTTGTCTCTGTGTGTTGCTTGAGTCCTATTTCATCCTGATGATAGCATATGATTATTGGGCTAGAGGTATCTGGGGAAACAATGCTCTCCCACAAGTATATCAGTTCGCCATCCGTTTCCATTCTCTTGCTCAACACAAGTAATCGCATCGCACCAGTCATCCATCCTTTCATCCCATGTTATTCCCAATCAAAAACGCCCAATAATCTTCAACAAGTCCCCCCCAAAAACGCCATGCCATGCCATGCGGGAGCGATGTGCCCGTCAAAAGGAGCCACAGAAAGTGGACAAATCCCATGTCTGTCCAATCTCCTCCCTCGGGTTTTCCTGTCCAATCCAGGACGCCTGGCAAGACAAATATACCCAAATTGTATCCTGCGATTGATAGGTACAGCCATTCCGACCCAGAAAAGTAGTGATAAGGATGAACTATTCTTGACAGACATTGAATGGGTAAGAATATGTCCCGCCCGGTCGGAGGGAGGGTTTTGTACATGTAGAAACAAACACGTGGGGAGAAAAGAAGCCGGCGTGTCGGGCCACCGAAAGGTTTTAAGAGTCGATCTTGGCCCGCTTTGCCTCATTGGGCCCATCAGCGCCTTCTTGGGCCGGACCACTAGTACTGATTTCTGGGGTCTTGCGCTTGTGTGGGGTAGGATCCTCTCTTAGAAATGACGGCCCTGTGCCAACGACGGGCGTCGCAAAGTTTAGGGGACTTGGCAGTGTGTTGCTGTCGCTACCGCGGAAGTTCCAGTCGGAATAGAAGCCGTTAGGGCTCGGGAGGAATTCATTGTTCAGGAACCGGGACGGCAAGGCAGAGACTGGCGTATCGATGTTCATGTTGTTCTGATGATGAGGGTTCGGTCGGGCAAATGGATTTGGTGGGCCAGTCGCACCGGCCGAGAGGAGAGCCGAGGCGGAGGGGGATGGCGGAGGGAGCACAACACCAGACGAGTGCGAATCCGTCGGCCGTCTCGATGGCTGTGAGGTAGTGTCCGTAGAGGTGCCGCGCGGGGACCCGGATTCCGCCGTCGCGCTGCCTCCGTCCGAAGGCTCGTCTGGGATTTGCACCTTGAGTCGTGGTCTCGAAGCACCACCACCACCACCACCCATGCGCAGGCTGTTCGACCGCGAGGGCGGCGTAAATGTCGTCTCGGGGATGGAAACCATCGGTCTATCTCTCCTATTGTGACTCTGGCTCTCTGTCGACCGTTGTGAAGCTGGCGGAGGGCTCGGCCCGCCATTGCGCGACGAGTTTCCGCCATCAGCCGGTTGGGATCGATTGGCAGCGTCCGACTTGGGAGGCTCCGGATGGAAAGCAGCCAAGTGTTGTGAGAGGATGGACCGATTTTCGTCAATAGGCGTGAAGATGCTTCCCCCTTTGCGTTGGGGTAGCTTCTTGACCACAGTATCGAGTAACGGGGGCTGTCGCGCCCGCGCCCGGTCTGCCAAAGACTCGGCTTTCGGCTCTACAGGAGCGGGAGGAAGCGGTTCCTGTATCTGTGGTGGCTGGTGTTCTTGAGGTTGTGGCTGAGACTGCGCATGGGGTTGCTGCTGCTGCTGCTGCGGCTGCTGGTGTTGTTGTTGCTGGTGGTGATGCTGTTGTTGCTGGTGTTGCTGTTGCTGTTGTTGTTGGTGATGCTGTTGTTGTTGCTGCTGTTGTTGTTGGTGTTGTTGCTGCTGTTGGTGATGTTGCTGGTGTTGTTGCTGCTGGTGCTGCGGTTGAGGCGGGCTTTGCATGGGATGTGGGTGCGGAGGAGGAGACATGTGTGGGATAGGCTGAGGAGGGAGCTGCTGGGATGATGGTTGTGGCGGCGAAGCAGAATGCCTTGGAGCTGGTGGTCCTTGCTGGGGTCCCTGAGGAGGGAAGTTGGGAGGTAATGATGAGCGTCGCTGGTCCTCCATGTACGGCTGCATCTGGTGTGTATGTGCTTGTGGTGGAGGATAGGGATATTGGGGGCCTTGTTGAGGCAAGCCGTGGGGGATATTCGGCGGGTTTTGAGTGTTGTACATGGCCGGCTGCGGCATGAAGGGATAGCCGTTCACTTGAGGTTGCTGAGGGCCAGAAGGCCCGACTTGCTGGACCATGTTTGGTCCCATTCTCCTTATATCGCCCCTGGAAGGCGGCCGCGAGCCGATCCCAGGCTGAGGGGTATGCCCTCTCGGGACTGGATGGCCAGGATGTGGCGCGAACACGCCGTTCTGGATAGGAGGGGATGCCGACGGCGTGTGATGTCTGATATGGGAGAATTGGGGCTGGCCTTGAAAATGAGGAGGCAGCATGCTAGGATCCATGCCCTCGCCCTGTGGAGGAGTGCCGTTCTCGTCGTCGCTTCCATCCTCATCGGCGCCGCCATTGAAATCAGACGGGCCCTTGTGCTCATTTGGACCTCCATGCTGCAACCGCTGGGTCAGTACGGAATACAATCAATCAGGGTATAAAGACACCGGGGCTCAAGGACGCACATATGTATATCTTGTGATCAGCTCGCGCATATCACATGATGAGTACTCGTAGAGCTTCTTATTGTTGCCGAATATGAAGACGGCGACGTCGACGGAGCATAGTACCGAAAGCTCGTGCGCCTTCTTGAACAGGCCGCCTTTTCGCTTTAGGAATGTTCTGGGTACAGAAACTCGATCAGTATGTAGGTCATTGATATTCGGGGAGGTGGACACATACACGGAGCGATTCCGGTCATCCTTGATGGCCTTGATCTCGATCTTTCTCCTGCCCATTTTGGCGGCAGTGCAAGCCTGGGTTGGGGACTAGGTATGGTGGAATATGGAGGTCGGTGGAGAAATGGAAGAGGGTGGCTATGATACACGATCAATTGCCTGAAAGGCGGCGTTGATATCTCGTCGCCAGCCACCGCGCAAGCTGAAGTGACCCAGAAGGGATCTGGGCGCTGAGAGCAACGGGGTTGTGGTGGAGATTTGACAGATGCGATATGGATTCCGAGGGAGGAATAGCTTCGTGAAAGCTTCTGGATGAGAGCTTAGACTCTTTGGGGTAGCTCGACCCTGTGAAGGATTGGGGGCGGGCCTAGCGTTCGGGAGTGGTCTTCAAGTGGTCGATGGGACACGAGCCTTGCCGTGATGGCGATGGCAATAGCAACGACAGGACAAGGGCCCTTTTTGTGTTTTCTGGCAGGAAGCGGCCGCGGACCGTTGAAGGTCGACGTCAATTCCTTTGTTTGTACACAATAGGGTCTAGCATATGCTCTGGTACATGCGCGCCGTCTGGGATGGGTAGTGCTGGTTGGGGCTGAATCTGTGGGCGTGGAGTTCTAATTATAGATGGATCGTGTTCACTTTCCTCTGCGGGTGATGGAGGAGGGAAAGAAGAGTGACGGGAGTGGAGGGGGCGTGGGCTTGGGGCCAGCCCACCCTTTCCGCCTTGACCAGCAACGGTCTGGCGAGGCCCCACCTTTGAGTCACGCTTTTTTCTTGCAGATCCATCCTTGGCAGTTCTCCCCCACCAGGAAAGCCGAAACGGAGTGGCCCGTACGCTAGCATTACTGCCGGAACAATTGGTACCAGGCCGCGCCTCTCATTTCGCTGGATACTCAAACCTTTCAATATAACCGGGAGAAAGTCAGCATATTGGGGGGTGATAGAGCCTGAGAGACGGCTAGTCTCTGTGCGAAAACGTCCTATCGTCCTCAGTTTGGTGATACTTTGCAGCTGCCCTCCGGGCAAGTAGCAGTTAGGCCAAGATTCCTTCAACGACAGCTGCTCTGACTGTTCCCGTCTTTCTCCAAAGGATTCAACAACACTGGTACCTGCGTAGCCTCTCTTGTTACTTGTCATTGCCAACCCCTAACCAGCTAGAGGTAGCTAGCTACCTAAGGTACCTACCTGCTTTCCGCCCATTTCAGACGCGGTCGAACTAGCGCTATTCTGCTAGCGTTTGACTATAACACTGGCACGTGATTGCGGCGGTATTGCCTCCGGCATGCACATCATAACGTCCAAAACCTATCCAGCGAGGATATAGTAAATTGGATGCAGGATTAACTTCGAAGTAATAGGTATTCATATGTGGCGGACGGCAGGGGCTTGATTGCCTGGTCGTAACTCTGGGGGGAAATAGTTGAACCATGCCAGGACCTAAGGATGCCCGGTTCGCGCTTGGATCGCAGAATCAGATCTCAATCTCCCGTACTGTGGGCCTTGAAGAAAAGTGCCGTCGTTGGCCATCTTTTTGGCCCCAGGCAATTGTAGCCGATCGGCCTACGGTGCTGGACCCTACGACCTACGTTTTATTAAGCCGCTAATGACCAATTACAACGCGCAATTGGGATCAGCGTTCAAAATGCCCATAGTGTAATCTCCCCGTTTCACCCACATCGACGTTCCATGTCGGCATGATGACCTTCTCAACGCTCTGTATGTATGTACGTACATACATCGGTCCCAGAGTCCAGAATACCTCCCTGCACATTTGCCAACCTGGGTTGTGCTACGAGGATCTTCTTGCCCATCTGCAAGAGAGCATGCACCTTCGCCGCAATCACCGTGGGTCTATGCAGCAGGGGGCTCAGACCAAGAACATATGATCCCTGCAGGTTGTGATCTGCCCACACTCGCGATTGGCTGAATGTTTCATCTCTTAGCGCCCGGTGGGTTAATTTGCCCGTAACAGGGTTAAATGCGAGGATTAGCCCACTTTATCGTGGGCTATTTTTAGCTATTTTGGCCAAATTGTTCCGCGGTTGGTTGGATCCTCCATCTCCAACCACATATGTTGATGCATCACGATGGCACTTCACCGAGTACTATGAGTGACTGTTTTCTTCTCTCGGCGTGTTGCCGTGCCATGGCTTACTTTCAAAGTCGATAGTTAATTGGCAATAATTATCTCCCCTGTTGTTTCTACCCCATCCGATTCCCCGAGACAAGTATTCATTACTATAGCCAAGACACGATACCATGAATCTCACCTTTAGAGAGGGATGTAAGTCGTCCAGTCAGACCCGAACCCCTGCCCCCGGATCTCGCGGATAGGCGCCCCTTCCGCGCGAGCCAATAGTGCTGCGCCCTGCGGATATCAAAACAGCCGAATCTACGACCTCAAGGCAGGACCGCGTACCAGGCACCTTCATTAACTCGACACCATCACCGGCACCAACCACCACCTCGCTACCGACCTTCCCAGCACCTCACACACTTGCGGCCGGGATCCCGATGGCGGGATGTGACAAAAATGGCCCAGTCGTTGCGCGCGTAGGTCGTCTAGCCGTGGGACAATAGCAGCCGCGCAATGCGACCCTGATTTCCCGGAATTCCTCACGTCATGCGTGCTGCCTCCCTCCCCCCTCCCTCCTTGCTTGGCTTGGGACGAGGGAGCATTCACACCAAGTTCTAAGTTTATCACGGCTGATGCGCAGTACCTTGCTTAACCGCCCGGCCGTACATCTGCACTACCACTCAAACATCCATGGATCCCTCCCAGTGGGCCGGCCGAAGGAGCCATTCCTTGGCAGCACGATGCCCAAGTTGGAGGTTGATGACCCGTGAATGATATCTGTGCCTGATGGAAGGCTGCCACTCGCGAAGCTGGCATGCGTATCAAACCAGGAAATTGATTGGTTTCCTTGAATAGACTGGCCGTCGCCGCAGGGCAACTAAATACTCAGTTGGTTGCCAGCAGTTGTATTGGGATATCGGCTGGTTCAATTTACACTATCCTCGCCAAATGGAGGTGCCATGATCCCCCCTTTCGTAGCACCAGCCCTATCCACATTCATCCCAGCTCAATGACGGGTCTCGTTTTCCACCAAAGCCCCCCACTCCTCAACGCTCCCTCCCTCAGAGCCGTGTCGTGCAGCCAGTCAATCCCTCGCCGCAGGGAGATCCCGCCAAGACGGTGTGCCACTCCACCCATGGCAACTTCTTCCATATTTGGAAAAGGCTCACACCTGGGCTTTCATGCAATACTTGGTCTCGCACAGACGCGCTTGTGTCACCGTTCCAGAATCCTTTTCCGCGCAGCCCTTCTGAGACAGGCGCGCCCGGGTAGGACAAGAATGATGTGAGATGACCCGCACCAACGCCTGGTCCGTGGATATTTCGAGATAATCGTGCCGATCGACGTGCCTTGGGCTCGGGAGTTGAAATAAGGATGATTTCTATGATTAGTTCCTACGTGCGCATGAACCTGGGTGCATGACCCGGATTTCGAGGACCTGATGTCGAGTCCCACAAGGCGCTGGGGGGAGGACAAAAAATATTAGTGGGGGCCATAATGCGGCGACTAGTTAGGTGTGGTGGCAGCATGGTTTGTTGGCCGCGTATATGATTCGCGCGTCTACCGAAGAAGTGCAGACCTCCTGCTGTCGTAAAATCGTAAAGGCCACATTAGAAGCGCCAGAACTCGGGGTCCTCCGGAGTAACGTCGTTCATCCTGTGCCGAGGAAGTGCGCGGCAACAGGCGCGTTGAGTGAACCAAGACCAGCACTCTCGTCTTGGCTCTGGTCTCGTTGGATCGTTCCGTTGAGGAGCGGGCAGAGCCTTCGAGGTGAGACGCGTTAGCAATCAAAGCTGCAACTCAAAACGCAGCCGAGGATGAATTGCCCCAATAAAAGGAAAGAGCTGCAAGTTGACTGGGAAAGCATGAGGACCACCGCCATGGAGAAAGGCAGGGTCATTTAGCTGGGGGGAGGGGCACATCAGCAGACAACGCCCGGCGTCGACAACGAGACGCGAGCGAGGTTGTCATCCTTGTGCTTGGGTAGAGTGTAGTTATAGATGGGGCCTGAGGCGGGGGGAGTTGTGGCGATCAGAGACGAAGCAACATAGGAATGCAAGGCTCCTATCTCGCCTCCTCTTCCCCGAAGTCCTCTAGTGCCCAAGCAGAAGGATCGTAGAAATCACATGTCATTGTGTCGCACTTTTTGTTGGTCTTGATGTGGCCCACCTGGCCGCAGTTTGCGCATTTGCGCGTCGTGCCCGTGCCCTTCTCCGTTGTAGGCTCGGGGGAGCCTTCTCCGTCGGCGCGGCCGGCGTCCACACCGCTGCGTTTCTGCAGCATCTTCTTCTGCTTCTCGCGCTTGTGCCGTCGTTCTTTGTTCTTCTCGAGACGTTCTTTCTCCTTCTCCGCCCTGGGGTTTGGTACGATTAGCCACCATCACGAGCCTGCAATCGAAAACGGGCCGACGCTTACATTTCCAGAAGGAGCCGGTCTTTCTCGGCATCGCCTGTCAATTTGGCGTTGTAGATGCTGGAGGAATGGTTAGCGAATGCGCGACCATATTGTCGCCATGGTGTCGGCATATTGAACTTACTCGATCTCATCGATGTCCATCTGCCTCCTCTTCTTGATATACTGTGCGATGACCACAGGGTCGTGGACGATCTCGGTCACGGTTTCGGTTCTGCCATCGGGCCGCTGCACCTCGCGAACGATGTGTAACTTCCGTCGGCTCATGGCGCTAGCGGCACTCCGACTGATCTGGCTCATGCCTTCGGGTTGAGAAGGAGCAGCAGCAAGATCCTTGGGGACGTTGAATCGCTCGTCCTCGTCCTCTTGAGGTTGGATGTCCTCGTCCTCGTGTTCCTTGCTGTCCTCGAGGCTTTCCCGCTGCCGGTTCCAGATATCCGTAATCGCCTCAGTATAGAGTTGGTCCTGGTTCTTAACGTTGTACATATGGCCACCATTCGCCTTGCGTTGACGCTCGATGGCATCGGCCGAGGTCGCTAGGGGTCCGTGTAGCTGTTCGAGGAAGCCGCCCTTCATGGATGTCCTCAGGAAGCTGATCCCAAGGCCCCTCCCAGTGGGGTCCCCTGCTCCGTGTACCGCAAGCATTGCCTTGCTATAGCTTGCATCGATAAACGCTCTCGTCGTTTTCCACGGCGCCATCTTGCTTGCGATGGAATCTGTCGGGGCATCGTCCACGTTCGGGTCGGGATCCTCGTCTCTTATTTGTTCTCCCGTTGCTTCGTAGCCACCGTTCTCGAGCTCGTGTGCACCGACCTGCATGGCGTCGAGCAGGCACACTTCTTCTGGCTTGACAAGAGATCGGATTTCGGGCTCTGGCATCATCTCCTCGCCTTCTGGGAGCGCCCAGTCCTTCGTATCCTTGCGGAAGCGCAGGAATTCCTTCAACTTCTGCCGATTTTGCGACTCGTTGGACTCGGCAACGTGCCGAGTGATGTCGTGGAGGGTGACGTGGTCGCTCTTACGCAGAAGGCGGTAGGACACCATCTTGAGACGGTTCTTGGCAATGTTTGTCACCCTCCTCGAGTGAGGCCCAGGCACTTCCATCGAAGGCATATTCTGTCCAACGACGTAGAGATGGTCAATATTCCGAATGTACCACGTCGAACCCCCTAGGCCGCTGGTACTGCGGCCAACTAGGAAGTCTGTGTTTCTGGGATTGTGTTTGAATATGGGAGCGCGATACATTTGATTATAGAACGCGGGCACCACTTCGCCTGGGTGGACTTGGCCGAAGATCGCAAAGGGGGAGCGATCTTCTGGTAGCAGGATGTAGGGCTCGCCAAGCTCCCGCTTCTCCGGCCGGCCTTCCGAACCCTTGCTTCGCCGGTAGTAGTTGATGATCTTGCTACCCATCCCAAAGTTAGACAGCACGGTCGGGATCTCCTCGCAGTATTCGAACAGCACCGCGGTCGAGTTATCGTTCATCGAAATATCTTTCGACTCTTTAAAGATTTGCTTGATCTTCTTTCCCTTTACTGCCCTTCGCCTCAGCACATTGGGCTTGCCGAATCGTATGGTTGAGAAGGCCACCTTGCGCGTCTGTAGTTGCGGGCGGTGATAACTGTGAGGGTCGCTAGCAGCCAGTCTGACCTTGTAGTAGGGCCATTGGAGCCTCTGGGCGGGCACGCTGTGATCCACGGGGATGTACGACGTCGAAGCTCGGATCTTGTTCGAGTGGTTTTCCTTCAACGCCTCGTATGCGAGATCGGACGAGTGGTTGAAACGTTCACTCACATCCGGAACCAGTCGACCGTTTGCCATTCGTATCATGTTGTTCTGTACCTTTCGCCGCTTCGAAGCTCGATCCGACTCCACGTCGTCGATTAGGAGATATGGGTCATTCCTATCGAGGATGACGCGTTTGCTAAGCTTGGCGGTTGCCTCGAGGAAGTTGTCAAAATTGGGCGCTGTGAACCGGGGAATCTCGGGTAGCCCGCTGGGTGGCTCGATCCTCCTCTTCTTTGCGTCGGGCTGGTCAAGGAACATCTCGTCCCACAGCGCTTCATCATCGGGCCCATCCTTAAGGGGCCGCTTGTCGCCGGAAGTCTGGGAAGCCTGGACAAGGGCAGAGTCACCCAGGTTGATCATAGTCTCCCAGTCGTCGCACAAAGTCGCGATATCTCTCAACGTAAAACCGCCGATGGCCTCAGAGTCCGATTCGCCATCAATGTCGAATATGTCCAGATCTGTTTGCTCCACGGGCTCTGGCTCTTCGCAACAGACAAGACCCCTGGCTTCGGCATCCTTAATCTTCTGCCAAACGGATGCGGTTGCGGTGCCAGGAATCCTAAAGAGTTTCTCTTGGTCGGCATCGAGTTCCAAACCAAGCTTGGTTGGAATGAGCGGCTTCGGTATCTTGAGGGGCTTTTTGGAGATCCATGTCGCTTGCTTAGGTCGCAGAAGCTCGTTCCAGTTCAGGATGACGCCCTTCTCGAACCCAGGCCACTGCAACTTCACAAGGAGTTCTTCCGATTCTGGTGGAGCCGGTATGTCCGGGTCCTGATTTGCGGCATCCCGGGACTCGGTATCGTGGTCGAAATTGAAATTGAGCTCTCGAAGTTCTTCGATAGTCTCGCTGCCGGGAGGGGACAGGCGCGCACCATCGGTATCGGCGTCGAGGGGCTGAGGGGATGATCGAAGGCCAGCCTGGGTATCGTCCAGGGGAGACGAGGGCTGAAGATCGCCAAAGAGGTCATCGGTGTCGTTGCTCGTACCCCCATCGTCGGTCAAACCGGGCAGCTCACCAGATGCTCCGCCAGCATTCTCTTCTTCGTCGGGGAGGTCATCGTCGCTCAGATCGATATCTTCAAAGTCGATGGCATCGTCTGCCTTTCCTCTCTGGTCGATAGAACCGCCCTTCATGAAGGTTTCAAGCTCGCTTCCTAAGCTGCTCCCCCCCGTAGGATTTGTGACATCAGGGTTGAGGAAGCTCTGAAGGGCCTGGTCATCATCCGCCTCCTGTTGCTTCCAGGCCTCCTCATCGAGCGCGCCGAACTCGAGGCCGGTTTCCTCACTCATCTTGGCTTCGTGCTTGCCTCTTGCTTCTTGCTTCTTGCGTTGTGCGATTACCCCACGCGCTCCTCCAAACTATTGCGCGCAGTCGTGGAAAATCAGGTCATCATACGTGCGCCATACGTGACATGCAAGCGCAGTTTGATTTTACCTGGGAGGTCGGGGTTGGCGGGAGGAAGATGCCGTGATGATTTGGTGAGGAGTTGTGACTTCAAGGTTTGGGAAGGCATGAGCCGAGCGGAATTACCTAACATTCGGAGCTACCACCCTAGCGCCAAACCGCCGTACATTAATTGATACGTGTACCTAGGTTCCATCTCAGCGCATTTTACACACAAGTGCAAGTACCAGCTGTCTCCGCAGTGTGGAACCAGGCTGCGAATGACTTCAAGGCTTGGGGCTGCCTGCCCGGTAACTATTGAACCTTGGATTTTTCCGATTATCTTAACCTAGGTAACTTAGGTATTATTTGACCGGTACCTATATTTCGCCATTTATCGATGTCGCAACCTCACACCTGAGGTTCAACCGTGGCCTATTGAATCTAATATAGCTCTTTTTGATGAATGCAACATCGAGGACATGGCCGAAGACACAACAACTGCAGCTCTGAAGAGCAGATATTTGGGCCGAACCTTGCAAGATGTCCCTGCCCCTGCCGCAGTCCTCGATCTTGCCAAGTTGGAGGTCAACTGTCAGCGGATGATTGACGCCACAAAGAGACTTGGGATGTTATGGCGGCCTCATATCAAAACTCATAAGGTGAACTCTGCTGCCTTCTGCTTCCAGTTTTCTCTGTGTCATCCCACCCCCACGGCCTAGAAGTGCCAATTCTAAATACTTTTGTGTTTTCGTATTGCCTCTTTTCCTGTCCCAGCTTCAAGCTGCAAGTTGGACGGCTTCCGTAGGAGAGGATAGATACATCCAAGCTCGAGAGTGGATGTGCCGAAGCTAACATATCGTTAGACTACTGAACTGACGAGACTTCAAGTTGGAGATGGAGACGACACTCCTGCCAACCTCGTTGTATCTACACTCGTCGAAGCTGAGAATATCGTGCCTTTACTCGAGGAGTATCAGTCCAAAGGCCGAAAAATCAATGTAAGTCATGGAATCCCGTATCTGAGGTCTGGAGCCTCACCTCCGTACCCCCTAGATCCTCCATTCTTTCCCCCTCCCATCGTTCGCCGTGCCCCGACTCGCCTATATCGCCTCCCGACTGGGTCCTGGCTCGGTCAGCGTCATGATCGACCACCCCGGCCAAGTCCCCCTGCTCGCCAACCTCTCCTCCGCCTCGGGCCATCCGCCGCTCGTCTTCCTCAAGGTCGACACCGGATACCGCCGCGCTGGCGTCGAGCCCGACTCCCCCGCTTGCGACGCCCTCATTGACGCCCTCCTGGCAAGCGAGGCTGCCGGCGACTGCGTCTTCCACGGCCTGTACTCGCACGCCTCCCACTCGTACGGCATGCGTGACGATTGGCGTGCGATGGAGCTCCTGGCGGCGGAGTTTCTAGGCGTGCAGATGGCCGCCGGGAAGGTGCGCTCCAGGAGCCCCGGACACTCTCTCGTCCTGTCGGTGGGGGCGACGCCGACTGCAACGACCGTCCAGCATCCCGGGCTGGGGGACGGTGTGAGTGCCGACGCAGGTGGTGGGACGGATGTGGGCGGAGAGACCACTGCTCCGACGGGGCTGCTGACGAAGCTGTTTGGGGAGTTGAAGACCGATGGCCTCGAGCTGGAGGTCCATGCGGGGGTGTATCCTACCTTGGATTTGCAGCAGCTTGCGACTCATGCGCGGGACAGGAGCCTTATGACGCATGAAGACATCGCCTTCGATGTGCTCGTCGAGGTGGCCTCTCTCTATCCCGGGCGCGGCGCCGACGGCACGACCGAGGCTCTGGTCACTGCCGGGTGCCTGGCGTTGGGAAGGGAGCCGGTCCAGGACAAGGGAGCTCTTCCCGGGAAGGATTACAGTGGCTGGGGAATGGTGTCTCCCTGGAACTCTCGAAACGTAGCTCCAGGGGCGGATTTCCCGAGGGTTCACAGAGGGTGGCAGGTTGGACGGATCAGCCAGGAGCACGGCATACTAGTGTGGAACGGCGAGAAACAGGAAGAAGTTCCACTGGAGGTGGGGCAGCGACTTCGCATCTGGCCGAATCATTCCTGCATCGCTGGAGCAGGATTCGACTACTACCTGATTGTGGACAGCAGAAACAAAGGCAAGGAGGATGAAGTCATCGATGTCTGGCCAAGATGGAGGGGCTGGTGATGGCTCGGGTATGCAGCGCCTTTTCGCCTGTCGGCTAGGAAAAGCTCTGGTGTGTAGCTTGAGGGTCGCGTCTTGGAAACTGTAAACTAGCCGATCTCCAGACTTGAACGGCAATACGTCGGCGCATAGGTACCTTTGCCGTGTCTGTTGTCGTGCGTGACTAGGTACCTAATAAGCTTGCTAGGTCGGTCACCGCAAACCTACCTACCTAAACTCTATTCACATGGGAAACGACCGGGAACTGCATAAAGAGATGTGCCCCACCAAAATGCCCTGACGGATAATTACATAATATGTGCTTCCTCATTGGATAAACGAGGGAAGAGGAGGCACCAACTGGGGCAAAAAAAAATTATATCGACCAAACTCGTCGGGGGCTCCTTTCCTTTTTTCAACCAACCTCACAAAACTCTTTATCCCCCTCCCCGAAAAAGAAATCCTTTCCCAAAAACATTAGAAGGGAGTCAGATAAGTGCGATTCCAACGTACTTTGGTTCTGTTCTCATCTACTTCTTTCTGGTACTTCTAAACTCCCCAAAAAAAATTGAAAATCCTACAAAACAATAATCCCGATCCTCCCCCGAAATCCTTCAACGAAACCCTCATCCCTATCCCTCATCCGCCCATCACAAAGACACGGTACCTATCGTCTTCGAAACGCCACCACTTGCGCCCTAATCCAAATCCTTCCATCGCCACAACGGATCTTCTTTGAACCTCGCTGGTCTCTTTGTCTATCGTTCGCCCTTTGGACCGCGATAGCACCTCTTGCCCCAGTCCTTTGATACATCCATCTGGGATTTCCTGAGTAGGTTCTCTCATCAATTGACGGCCCCCCCGTTACCTTGGCCCTGCAAACGCTATTCCTTACCCACCCAAGCTCGACAACCAAAGTGCGCAAAAAGTCTAACTGTCACAGAAATCACCTCGAACATCATGGCCTCTGTAACCCCGGCCGCTGTTGACCAGCTCGCCGCCGACCTCGGCAACACGAACCTTAATGGAGGCGAAAAGAACGCTCCTGCCGTCAACACCAATGACGCCTCTGGAGATGCCCAGGGTGATGAGGCCCAGACGGCTGGCCCAACCCCCAGCTCAGCTGCTCCTCACCCCCAAGCGTCCGCTTCCCTCTATGTTGGAGAGCTAGATCCATCTGTCACCGAGGCCATGCTCTTCGAGCTCTTCTCCCAAATCGGCTCCGTTGCGTCTATCCGTGTCTGCCGTGATGCCGTGACTCGTCGCTCTCTTGGATACGCCTATGTCAACTACAACGCCACTGCCGACGGCGAGAAGGCCCTCGAGGAACTGAACTACACCGTCATCAAGGGCAGACCCTGCCGCATCATGTGGTCTCAGCGCGACCCGGCTCTTCGCAAGACTGGCCAGGGCAATATCTTCATCAAGAACCTCGATGTTGCAATCGACAACAAGGCTCTGCACGATACCTTCGTCGCGTTCGGTAACATCCTCAGCTGCAAGGTTGCCCAGGACGAGAACGGCAACTCCAAGGGCTACGGATTCGTCCATTACGAGACCGATGAGGCTGCCCAGCAGGCCATCAAGCACGTTAACGGTATGCTTCTGAATGAGAAGAAGGTCTACGTTGGTCACCACATCCCCAAGAAGGACCGACAGAGCAAGTTTGAGGAAATGAAGGCGAATTTCACCAACGTCTACGTCAAGAATATCAGCCCTGACGTCAACGAAGACCAGTTCCGCGAGCTGTTTGAGAAGTTTGGCGATGTCACTTCGTCCTCTCTTGCCCGTGATAACGAGACGGGGAAGAGCCGTGGCTTCGGGTTTGTCAACTACACCACCCACGAGGCCGCTGCCCAGGCAGTCGACGACCTCAACGGCAAGGACTTCCATGGCCAGGACCTCTATGTTGGGCGTGCCCAGAAGAAACATGAGCGTGAGGAGGAGCTCCGGAAGTCTTACGAGGCCGCTCGCCAGGAGAAGGCGAACAAGTACCAGGGCGTCAACCTCTACATCAAGAATCTCGAGGATGAGGTCGACGATGATAAGCTGCGACAGATGTTCTCCGAGTTCGGCCCCATCACATCGGCTAAGGTTATGCGAGAAACCAACGCCGAGGGTGAGGAGGACCAAGAAGGAAAGGACAAGGAGAACAAGGAGGCCGAGGAAGAACCCGAGGAGGAAGACGCCGAGAAGAAGGCTGAGAAGAAGTCGTCGGACAAGAGGCTTGGCAAGAGCAAGGGCTTCGGATTCGTTTGCTTCAGCAATCCTGATGATGCTACCAAGGCCGTCGCCGAGATGAACCAGCGCATGATCAATACCAAGCCGCTCTACGTTGCTCTTGCTCAGCGCAAGGACGTGCGGAAGAGCCAGCTTGAGCAGAGCATTCAGGCTCGCAACCAACTTCGGATGCAGCAAGCTGCCGCTGCGGCCGGTATGCCCCAGCAATACATGCAGCCCTCGGTCTTCTACGCTCCCGGACAGCAACCCGGATTCATGCCTCCTGGCGGCGGACGTGGCATGCCATTCCCCCAGGGAGGCATGGGCATGCCCGGAGTCCAGGGCGGACGACCGGGTCAATTCCCTGGCGGCTACACTCCCCAGCAGGGCGGACGTGGTGGCCTTCCGGGCCAGCAGATTCCTCCCGCCATGTACCCTCTTGGCCAGTTCCCGCCTGCGGGCTACCCTCAGCCGAACACGCCCCAGTTCCTCGCAGCCATTCAGCAGGTACAGCAGCAACAGGCTGCTCTCGGTGGTGGTCGGGGTGGCCCCGGTGGCCGGGGTATGCAGGGACCATCGGGTGCCTTGCCTCAGGGCATTCAGGGCGCCGGCGGGCCAGGTATGCCTGGGTATCCCCCCAACGGTCGGCCCCAAGGCGGCAACATGGGTGGACGTGGAGGAGGCCCTAACCGGGGCGGTCAGCAACCCTTCATCAGCGGTGGTCGTGGTATGCCTCCCCAAGTGGGCGGGTCCGGTGATCTGAATGCCGCCAGCCTTCTGCAAACTCAGCTTGCGACCACTGGCAACCCGCAGCAGCAGAAGCAGATCCTCGGCGAGAACCTCTTCCCGAAAATCCAGAACATTCAGCCCGAGTTGGCCGGCAAGATCACGGGCATGTTGCTCGAGATGGACAACGCAGAGCTCGTCAACCTGTAAGAGACCCCCCTTCCCCTTCTCCCTAACCAATTCCTCGCTTGATTCATTTATTCTAACACATGGCAGTCTCGAGGATGAGACCTCTCTCCGGGCCAAGGTCGACGAAGCGATGGCTGTCTATGATGAGTATCTCAAGGCTCAGGGTGGACCCGAGGGCGAGAAGGCGGCGGAGGACAAGCCTGAGGAGAAGGCTTAGACTTCCGCTGGCTACTCATTTGAGGAGGCCTGAGGCCTTCCTGTGATATCATCGATTTCCTTATCCTTTCATCGGCTACATCGATCGCACATGCGGTCGGCTTCAGGGTCGGCCTTGCACAACGTTCGGGAAAAGTTTTTGGTGCTTTGCAATTGGCGGAGACATATTCTATCTCATCCTCGCCAAAACCCCCACCCGTTAGCGCTTTCGCTTTTCTTTTTCGGGTGGTTTTCATGATATTCTCATGTACTGATAGACTTGCTCTTTGGTCCCAAGGTGACCATTTCCAGGACTGGGGGTTTACACCCACGGCGTTTATGGTTGCGGTCATGATCCTGCTTGCCAACATTGGGTTAGGCTTGCTCGTCGAATACCCCGGTCCTCCCCATCAGAATGGGACTACACCACGGTGCCTACCTGCTAGAAGGACTAGGTAGTCGTTTATCCTATCAGTAGGGGCATTAGTTAATAGACAAAAGTTCTGAGAAATCTCCACAGTAACTGTGCATGGTAATTGTCTTGGTTGGGAATGATGAGTCCCATGATGCCCTGATATGAAAGCAGAAGAATAAAAAAGGGAGAGAGAATAATAGGGGTGAAAATGTTGCGTCTATGTGTCCTATCAATGCCACTACATGTGCCCGATGTATCGCCGCCATCAACATGTCGGATCCCGACATACTACTATAACATCGTAGGTGCTTTTCCATGATTCGGTCTCTTGCCCTGCCCTATGGCTCCTTGTCATGTGCCTACCTACAGCAAAGCAACCAGTCCAAGCCGCCCCGTATCCTGTGACCCGAACCCCGATATCCTTGCGCCGTCGTCCCTAACGAACCCTGCCTAACACCTCCGTGGGCTGTATCGAGGATCGCAGCAGCCGCAAGGAAGGCTTTCCCGAGTCTGTGCCTACCCTGCAGGCTCACACGAAAAGCCGGACGCAACCAACGTACAGCCCGATGCAAAGACTTATAAAGAAAAAAGAGGTCGGCTGATGCCCGCCCAATGGGCTAGCTAAAACAGATACATACATGATCGGCAAGACTTCCAGTGCGATTCTCTTAATACAATTCGCCCGATTACAAACCCAAAAGTCTAACGGAAGAAGACAAAAGACCTAAAACGCCGACGGAGCTGTCCTCCTACCCAAAATGAGGACAGAAAAGTGGGGTGGCGTAGGGTTGACCATGTCGGACTAATTTCTCCCGTTGCATCGCCTGGCAGCTTCGGCGACGGGATGTTTGGTTGGGGGCAAGAAAAGGGGAGGAGAGGAGGTGTGCGTTGGTTATCACCTCTCCTAACAGCGGTGGTGACGCGCTCGTGCCCCTAAAATCAGTGCCCGTGCCAGTACCCAGAACCCCCGGCATCATCGATAGATCTCCTCGCGTCGCCGGCACCACCGCCGCTCCCGCCCCTGGCACTGCCGTACAGCATCTCCATCAGCCTGCCCTTCTGGCGGGTGCGGACGGCCTCGAGGTAGATGCCGGCATCCTCGAGGCCGCGGATCTGCTCCTCGACGGTGAGGGTGCTGCTGTTGACGGAGCGGACGAGCGGGCTGACGAGCTTGCGGCGGAGGTTCTCGAGGTTCGCCTTGAGCGCCAGCAGGCGGTGGTTGTGCTCGACCAGGATCCCCTTGTTGCGCACCGTCTTCTCGCGCACGTTCTGCAGCAGCTGCCGGTTGCGCTCGTACTTCTTGACCTCGCTCGCCTTGGGGCCCAGGATGCGCGTCCACAGCGACGAGAGCAGGTCGGCGTGCTTGTCGTCCTGAGCGCTCGACTCGCGCACCACGGCGCGCGCCAGGTTGAGGAACTGCCGGTCGATGGCCTCGAAGAGCCCGAAGATGGCCAGGCTGTGCTGCAGCTCCGACTCGATGGCCTCCTCCAGGACCGCGAGGAACTCGTTGAACGTCCGCTGCAGCGTCTGCCGGGACCGCTGCGGGTTAGACATGCCGAACAGCGACGTGGCGACGGCGCCCACGCGGGTCGGCTCCCCGGTCGCGGCGTCTTCTAGGATGCCGGCCGCGGAGAGCATGTTGTGGATGTTGTCGAAGGCGGACGACAGCCGCGGGGGTGGGACTTGCTGGAGCTGTGAAAGTTCGCGGCGGGCCCAATCCATAACGATGAGGATTCTTTGCAGAGACGCGTTAGCTTGGGGGACAAGACAAAGAAATAGAACCGATGGGCTTTCTGGCGCCTTACCCGTCAATGTCCCCGTCAACGTTGGCGAAGAACTTGGTTAACTCTATGGCAAGAGTCTTAAGGCTATCGCTCAGCTCGTCCAGCTCCTTGACGATAATCGGGGCCGAGGTCATGTTGCTCGTCCGGACGCTCTCGCCGAGATCCCACACTGCGACCCCCGTGGCCTGCAAGTCGCCGACCTGCTGGACGCCGTTCTCGGAGTAGTGGATAAGGGGTTCGAATGACCTCGCGATGCTGGCAACCTTGACTAGATCGGGCACGGGTCGCAAGGACGCGGGCCCGAACAATGAGCACATTACTGAGTACGCCAGGATTCCCACCAGGGTTGAGAGGGCCATGGACGTCCAGGACCTCGTCAATTTGCCCAATGTGCCGCGTACAAAGTCAATCGCAGTCTCGATGGGCTCCGTGCGTTGTTGGACCTCTGCCCTTACTGCGAAGCGGATATCTATTGGGGGCATTAGAAACAACTGAAGTCACGAAAAAGAGTCCGATAGCAAAGAAAGAAACTCCACTTACAGTTTTCTGACACCTCCTTCGGACCCGTCAGAGTCGCCTTCATGTCCTCCTCCTCACTCTTGATCCTCGCCGCGCCTCCCCGCAGCCCGACGTGCTCGGGTTCGGGACTCCTCTCCTTCTCCGGAGACACCGAACCCGTGGGCAATCTGGTCCTAATAGCCTGCTCCAGGATCTCGTCGACTTCTCCGTCGCTATCGCAGCTCGGCGACGACTCGCGCGAGAGGTGGCCGCCGAGGTCGAAACCCCCGAAACCGCAGCCATTGCCGCCCACGCCGCGGCCGCCCCCGCCGTTGACGTTCCTGCCCTTTCGCCAGAAGCCGCTGCTGCGATCACCGTTTCCGAGGCGCCGCCAGGCCGGCGGACTGTAGCCACCGGCCGAGGCGTCCTCCTCCTCCTCTAGCTCCCCCTCCCCCGCCCCCTCCGAGTCGTTCGGATCGCTCGCTGTCTCGTCGCTGCGGAAGCCAGAGTGGGCCGACGGGTAGCCGAAGGCCGGCGGCGGGCTGCCAGGCGAGGGCTCGAAGTCTTGCAGAGAGGCGTCGAGGTGGTCGAGCGGGTCGATGATTCCTGCCATTGTGCTCGTCGCGGGCGGCGCCGGCACCGTCGTGCTTGCGGCTGGACTTGTGCCTCCTGCGGTCCGAGTGAGGTGTGTCTGTCAGGAGGGCGCGTGGTGGTCTGTCGGTGATTGCTCTGCGGCGGTGGCCCTGAGATTTGTCGTCCTGCCCTTCGTCCGGATCGATGAATATAGGGTTGGTGGTGGTTGTGGCCTGGTTGCGGCTCCGCTTGAAGAAGAGGTGGTTCAACCGGATGGGCGGAAGAGGTGGCAGGTATAGGTAAAGGAAGACCAAGCCAAGTGTAAGCGACGCAACCCAAGTGCTGGGGGCAATGGTTATGCTGAGTAGCGCTACGTTGTTGTTGACAGTCAGAAGTGAAGGCATGGAGGAGCAGACCACACAGATTGCGACGGGCAATCGTGCTGGGGACAGTCACTGGTTCGATGCCTGTCGGTTCAGCAGTTTGCCCAGGCAGCTGGTGGTGGTTTGAGGGTCGTTCTCTTGCCTGATGTTTCGATCCTCAGGCTTCTCGACGGTGGTGTGTGGAATGGGAAGCAAAGATCTCGGTCCTGGAACCATAGCACCGGAACTCTGGAGAAGTGAATGGTGGGAATACCACGACATCCCTCAGTGAGTCGTGGAAGTCGTCCAAATCGAGAGGTTGGGAAGCCCCAGTGCGGCCTGACTACAGGCCCAGAGCAGCACTAACAGCCAATCACCCTTCATCCCTGGGCAGGGAGGGGTTTGATTTTTGATATTTGATTGGCTAATGCTCACCTATACCCCACCAATGACTGTTCATCCATGGATCCCCTTCAACCCCTCCTGACCGCAACATCTCATCCATTTCTGGTGAAAACCTGGGCTCGGTACCTCAAGAGCAGAGGTTGTATTCTAGTTATTTCGGCTCACAGTTATCTATTCGAGATATCTACTTTTACAAATGGCAAGCTGGTAGCTGTGGAGCCCCTCCAACTTCGAATACCTAAGAAAACAGTGGACCCGCTACCTTGGCAGCAGCTTTTAGTGCCGGCGGGAGCTTATCACCCCGCAGAGAGCCTTTATCACAATCCTTGCTCCCCGTGTCATTCCCCAACTCACACATCAGCGAGGTAGCTTGGGTAGGTAACTTGATATCTCTTCGAATTGGATAAATTTCTTGGACTATCATAATTCTCATCAATGTCGTGGATGCTCGCTTCGAAATATGAATGCAATCTGCGTTAGCGCTTGGAAAGTTTGCGAAGAAACCATCTCCGAGATCGACCGCATCCGCCATGCCACCCATCCCGGATATCTGTATTCCGCTCAAACCCCGGACTAGCAACCGCGCCCGCACTCCGACCCCCGTAGGTCTCTTGTATAGGAGACAATGATCCAAGCTATTTCTGTCAACCCTATCCCATCGGTTGGGATACATCGTTGTGGCTTACCCTGTTCTGCCACGGCACCACGCAGCGGGCAATCCTGGAAAGGGAGATTTGGTCGTTACTGTCGTTATTTTCGTAACCCTCCGTTAGATAGCGAACCCAGTCTATCATCGTTAGGTAGCGCCCCTAGTCTATCTTCGCGTTCGCCAGGCTCCTCGCGGCCGGGTTGCTGATGTTGTTAACCTGCTGGTTGATCGGCTGCTTGTAAACCGTGTGTTTTCGCAGTCGCTTCCTCGCCACCATAACAGGAACCGAACTCTTGGTCACCAGGTAGTTAGAGAAGGAGCCCAGAATTACTCTGTGATACTCGGGTTAGTAGACCTTCAGTGAGGCTTGTGAAACGCCAATTACTAACCCTTTCAAGGCACTCCGTCCCCGGCTGCCCAGGATAACCAGCGTAGGATTAACCACATCAATCACTTCTGTTATGAGATGTTTGGGATTCTTGCAGTGGAGGACTTCGACGATGACTCGAACCTGGAGGCTAGTCTTGCGGAGTAGCTTCGTCACCCGGTCGGTAATGTCTTGGACGGCTCGGTGGCGTTCCTCTTCGGCCTTGTTTCGCTCCTTTACAGAAGGTGCAGGAGACGAACCATCCGCGAGATTGTTGGACAGGGGAGAAGTCCGCGGATGTAGCGACATCATAGAGCCGGTGAAGTTTATGAGCGGCTTGCTACTAGCAGCCGCGTCAATAGCTGCGGCCTGATCCTTCATGGCTTTGGGATCGTCCGGGATCATGGCGCTGTCGCTGAGGTAAATCCCCATCTCTTCGTCAACGCAGTATATGGCGATCAGTGTATCCCCATCACGTAAAATCGTCCCAACGGCCCACTCGAGCGCATGGGTAGACTCTTCGCTGAGATCGGTGGCAACCAGGTACTTCCGGAGGCGCCTGTGCTCTTCCTCGGCGTCGTGTACGATGTTCGAATACTCCCCACGGGCAATGATTCGAATAGATCGGTGCGAATCCGGGCTGCTCATAATGGGGGTCATTGAGAAGGACAGCTTCTGGGCTCGCTTGATGTCCGTTATGTCAGCTTCGGTATCCGAGTGTATGGGTGTGTGGCCTCCAGATCCAGGATGGAAGTCAAAACTCGTTGCAGGGTGGACGCCCGTCTTGCTCTGCTTCATCCGCTCGTGGGAACCACTCCTGACCGTAATCTCGGGTTCATCCAGCAGAGAACGATAGTGGTACGCGGGCTGCTGACTGGCTACCTGTCTTCCTGTGGCGAGTGTTAGCGACATGTGAACCTTCACTGACAAGCCGCACACGTACGCTCTTCCTCTGCTGCGGCCATCAAGCTCCGCATCTTTCTCGACGGGTCAGCAGGCTGGGAACTGGCGCTAGCTGGTCCGCCATCTATGCCAGTTGAGCCACTGTCGAAGTTGCGAGCCGCCTTCCGGCCACGTTCTCCTTCATCATCTGACGAAGACCCGTTATGCTCGTCGGTACTGTCGTCCGGCAACAATTCGCCATCGGGGCTCAAGTAGTCCTTCTCCAGTCTACCCAAGCTTGTCGCGTCGTCTGATTTTTTACGGCGGGTCAACTCCGAGAGGCTGCCTCCGAATCGGGCGAGATTCGCATCCGACAAGTGCCGGTAGGCATTCTGATACTCCACTATCTGGTTGCTTCCTGGTTTCTGTCCCGACGGGCTAAGATGCCGACCAGATAGGAGGTTGTTGTGCGGTGAGCTTGAGCGAACATCTAATCGATTTTGTGGCGACTTCGATTTGTTCTTTAGTCTCGACGCGGGACCTCCGACCGAGTAATGGCGACCCCTATCCCCAGATAAGAGGTCGTTGGCCCGCATCACCTCTGCCATCGACCCCGACGGTCGCTTACCTCCCTGCGCAACTCGCTTCGGGAGGGGTTGGCCAACATGGTGCGTGATAATCCCCGAGAACTGATACTCGGAAGTCGGGTCGAGGCGAGCACTGGATGACCGAGGCCCAAAGTCGGCAGTCTTAGCAGCTGCATCTGAGAGACTGCGAGGGTGGATGGACTGGTTTATTCGGTGTGCGCGGAAGTTTGAGTCTGTAGGAGAGCTCGGGTTGCTCAAGACCTGTTTAACAGCGGGCGAACGTGGGCCGTCCACATCCAGCATGCTTCGTATGGGAGTGGGCACTGGACTGTCAACATCCAGCATACTTCGCACCGGCGCTGTTGGAGAGCAGCGTCCGTTAGCCGTAGTTCCTGTGAGGATAGGACGAATAACAGGGGGCAAGATTCTCACCAACATCTAGCATGCTGCGCACTGGGGAGCGAGGCCCCGTATATGGAGAGGGTGATCTTGCTTCCAACGAGCTGGGAGGTCTAGACCTCGAGGCGCTTGGCCCCTCGAGAAGGGCAAGCACCTCCCTCCGCTCCTCGTCGAGCATCGCCTCCATTGACATAGGATGGGCCATCTTCAAGGGCTGGTCCGGTAGCTCAGGTACTCGTTCGGCCTTTGAGATCGTAGGTGTGTAAGGATGGATGTGTGGTCAGTCACCAAGAATTCCCAAGCGGCGGGGTGGTGAGGGCCCGGCCTGTTGTTGTCAGATGCGACGGTGAGTCAGAATACTCAGCGGGACCAAGTGTTATGGAACTGGAATGTGCTGAATTGCAGTTAAGGAAGGAGCATTGTGTGTCATGAAACCCCCAGCGTCCTGCGTCGGCTTCTAATGGCTGTGGAGGGGGGTGCTGGTGGTGGTCCAGGTGAGGCAAGGACTTCTGCCAAGGCACCACTAAGCAAGCTTGGGAGTTGGCGCACCTGCGGTGCTTGGGAGTTGGGGGATCGGCCGCCTGAGATAGCGGGGGGGGAGTTAAGGGTGCGGATTCGCAATCCTCAGCACGCATAACGAAAATAAGAGAGCCACATATCCGTTTCGGAAGATAGATTGTGAATCATGATTCTATCTAGATTTCGTTTCCACAGCAGATGCAAGTAGGTATGCACGAGGATAGAAACTTCCCGCATGTGCGGGAGTTGGATAGAACTGTCAAGTACCTCGCTAATGAGCCCCACTACGGTTCACTCAGCGAGGTATCAGCCGCCTCATTGACAAACCACGTTCGCGACGTTTATCCTTTCATAGTCTATATTAATTGGTAGTAGAGAGGCAAGTTTCGAAATTGCTCAAGCCTTCAAGGGATAGTTTTCTCAGCAAACGTCAGTCCTGTAGAAGTCAGGTATGCTGCCCTCAATTTAGGGGAGACAAACGGCAACCTGCCTGAAGGGACAAGTTGTCGAATCAGTTCAACCCAAAGTGGGGCTTACTGATAGCTTTCAATCCCCAACTTATATGATGGGGCTGGCTCTTAAACTCTAATCTTAGTCAACCAGTCCTGCTGCGGCGTCAGGGTCCATCTAGCACGCCAGACGTGGCCAGAAGCATACCAGAGATGTGCAAGGAAACACGCCCCACCAGAACACGCAATTGTACACGTGCAGGTAGGCTGTGAACTACCTTAGGTAGGTACCTAACCGATATTTCGAAGCAATCGAGATCGATGGAACTTGCCGACAAGGTTCCACCCTAGAGGCTATGTTCAGACGATGAGTGTGTAGCAAGTTCACTGAGAAATGTACGCCAGGTATTGATGTCGTCAGCACAGGAGGCTTCGTCAATTATCCAAACCGGCGTGATCTAGACCATGTCCATCGATCTCCGAGATTACCAACAGCGAAGAGACACCACCGTTCAAGGCCAGACTTTTTAGGGCACGCAACCAAGAAGAGCCACATACTCTTAAGGTAGGTAGGTACATATAATATACAGAGTAGGTTGATACATCGGGCCATCCCCCACTATTCCCCAGACCTTCGTAGGTAACCATCTCCTCCTACCACCCCGTTATCTCCCGGGCTTCCTAAGCCTGGGGTTGCTCATGTTGGCCCGGGCACTCGTGCCCTGCCTATGGAGCAGCTGGCGCTTGTCCCAGACGCTCGACCGGCCCTCCACGACCGCGATGATCTCCTCGGCGACCTTGTGCGCGAACATGTCCCTGCCGCTGCCCTTGGACTTCTTCTTGTCCACCACGTCCAGGATCCACTGGAACGCCGTCCTCCTCCGCTGCCGCGCCGCGAGCGGGACCGGCACGTCGAGACTGGCTCCGCCGCCGGCCAGGCCCTTGTGCGCCCGTATGCGGACTAGGGGCGCCACCGAGTCGATCGCGAGCGTGAGGTAGAGGACGGGGTCAAGCGGGAGCTGTGCCGGGGGCGGCGCGCCGGGGAGCAGCGGGCGTGCCGGGTTCAGTTTTGGGGCCGGCGAGGTCCGGAGCAGGTTCAGAATCACAGCCATATGCTAAGTGGGGAGGTCTTGTTAGCACCAGATAGATGATAGATGCTAGGGAACAACCGTTGTCGACATGTAGGGGAGGAACTCACCCGCTGAGCCTTGCTAAGCTTGCCATCCTGCATGAGCAGTCTCGTAATCTGGGAAACTACCGGGTCGTATCGGTGCTTCATGTGCATTTGCGACGGCAGTGGCAGGTCTGGCAGGCCGTATTTGTGTCCCTCGACAGAAGGGTCGAAGGGATTCAAGCCATACGCGACCATCTCCAGCTGGCCCAGCGCTACCTCGTTGTGTGACTGGCCCGCTGCCGCGCCGCTGGCTCCTTCCACTGAAGAATCAGGAGTTTGGCTCGACTTGGTCATAGAAATAGGCAGGGAGTCGGCATTTTGCTCGGGTAACCTGGGAGGGATCGTGGTGGTGTTATCTGCAAACCCGCGTGCCAGAGTGGCGGTCCGTGGGACCAGACATTGCAGCGAAGGCCGTGGCCGGATGCTAAGAGCTCTGAAGGCGCCCTTTATGCCCAACGGAGGAGGCATTGTCGTGTGCGTGTGGCACCAGATGTCGATAGCATCCACAGGGCGAGGTTTGCGGTCTTGAAGGCGTCGAGACCAGAAGCATCAAAAAATTGGCATTGCCGGACTTCCGCCGAACACGCACGGTCATTTAGGTACTTTCAAGTCTCGTGACTTTCCAAATTGCTTACTCATCACCAGAGCCTTGTCCTCCTCCGATGGGTTGCTTCTCATGATGACGAAAAGTGACGATGTATCTCGGGACCTCCGATTCGAATGTGATGCTCCCAACTGCCTATCTTAGCACTGCCATAATTGCTTTTGATGATGGTTGACCGATCCTTTTTCTTTCCTTTTCCTATCCCTTTCTTTCCCAACCCCTCCCTCCTGCCCGCAACTTCTGAGGGCCGAGGCCATCGATTTTCTCAGCGGCTGAGGGCCCCGGTCCAGTCGGTGTGATAATGACGGCTCTTCTGCGTCACTGCGTCATTTCCATGAAGGATTTACGCCCCGGGCCCCCATTTCCCAATCCCCGTCCCCGCGAACATGCCCACCGCTGTGCCGGCATCCCCGTTCCCCAAGCCGCGCCTGCATGGCTAGTCTGTTTTCCGTCGTCCTGTGCGCACTGCACTGCGTCAAGCCACTCCAGCATAGGACACCATTAGAGTAAATGGCGTATCGAAGCGGGGTGGTTGTACCAGTCAAGGAGAGGTGGGGAGCAGTCGCGCTGCTGCACATTGGAACCAGTCACGGAGTGGCATTTTTTGGCCTGATGGTCTTGAAGAAGGAAAGCTTGGTTTTCTTTTCAGCTTCCCGCTTTTACCTGTTCCGCATCATTCGTGACATGAGAAAAACGAGCTATGAGAGGAGGTTATCATCCCGCAGAAAAAGAAAACATTAGCACCCTTTCAGTTCCCCTTATCGGAGCCCGGATCGACAGCCACTGTCCAGGAGACGGAAAAGACTGCCACCCCAATCCAGCACCGGTGTCTGTTATTTCCCCAAAATTATTTCCTTTTTCCTTTCAAAACGACCGAGCAAGAGGTTCTTGCCTAGGGCTCATCTCCTCGAGTGGGGGAATAGACTGCAGTTCAATAGTCCCGGCAGCAAGCGTTCCAACAAGAGCAGCAAGTTTCAACAAACTGCCTAGCGGCCTGTCGATCCGCCAGCTTTCTCTTTGGTTGATGGTTCCCTATTGGCTGAGCATGAGGCATCGAAGGGCAGTCGGCTTTGAACGTTCTCTGCAGTGTCGTTAGTCAAGATGCAACGCTCCGGTATCCATGGATGGCAATACCTTTGTCCAGCTCCATATCAAGCTACCTGTCCCAATGTCCAACCGTGCAATGACATCTTTTCCTCGGCTAGAGAGGTCGTGGCGGGGCAGAGAGGAGCTGAGAGCGGGGGGTGGGGGGTGATCCCAAGGAAAACTGAGCGAAATGGAATTGAAGCAAAATGGACGAAGACTTGCGCCGGCTCCATCGTGCCCCATGTTGCAATCCCTATGCCGCGTGGCGGTGGCCGGTTTTCCTTTTCCCAACTCCGGAAAGGTGGTCATAGTATCGTACAGCAAAAAAGGAGAAGGAAGCGAGGCCAGATTCAGAGGACAAAGCAAATCGAGCAAAGGAATCAAGGACAAGGAGCTGGGGCCCAGCCATTACCATCCGCTGCGGTTGGTGGAGGGCGAGCTTGGTTGGGAACCGTTCAGCCAGTTGAAGGCAACTTCGGCGGCGTCCTCCCTGGCGTTGTTGAGGTTCTTGCCGTCGTACCAGAACCTTGCTTGAAGAACGCTTCCATGGACCGTCACCCTGCTCGACCAAGCAGTTCGACCACCTGGACGGGTCGGATATTCAGTAAGAACTCGTCATGTTGCGGCGTGCGGGATGGATATGGTCTTGGGGCGGGTGGGGCTCACCTCGTCTATCCGACACTATGTGGAAAACAGGTGCTGCGAGCTGGCAGTCTCGGCAGGCCTCTGTCTGGTTGTCAGTCTGCACTGGTGACGGGCGAGTCACTGTGTTGGGCTATCTTACGGTCGAGCTTATCCTGCCAGGAGGTGACCTCACGTGTAGCTGAAGGCATGCTGGTTGAAACGGGGACGGGGACGGAGACGGGGACGGGGACGGAGACGGGGACGGAGACGGGGACGTTGACTGAGACTGCAGGTGCCAACGGGACGGGCTTGGAGGTGGGGTGCCAAGAATGGAAGCAAAGATGGTATAAGACAAGTAGTGGGTGGATATGGTTGAAGGAGTGGGAGGGCAAATGGCCGGAGATGTCAGTCTGTTTTTATACTCGGAGCTGTAGATGCTCTCGAAGACAGCTAAGGCCGTGTAGCGTCGACTTGGCCGGGGAGGCTATGTGGCAGAAATAGATTAGACAACAATGGAGCTTGTGCCTTACTTGCTGTTCTCTCAGGTCTCGCGTGACTGCGCAAAGGTGCAGGACGGCAACGATGATTTATTGGCAAGGAACGGGAGAATGCATCTTGGGCGGCGAAAGGGTGGGCGAGGGAGGGTGAGAGAGAGAGCGAAGTCGAGGGCGAGAGGGAGAGGGAGAGGACAGTATTTCAACCAAGATGGAGTTACAAGCACGGCTGCAGCGAGGTTTGCTTTAGCTACCTCCCATCCTACCTAACTACTACGGCTGCACATAGTAGCTTGTGTGTGCTTATGATGCGTTGGCGGCCAGGAAACCGCGGTCCCCTTTTTTCCTCTCGTTTTATTTTCTTTTTTTGGGCTGGCTTTACTTTTTCTACGGATCCGTAGTCCAGCCTGGTGCTCGCTCTCTGCCTGTCTCTATCGCATTTCTGAACTGTCCTTGGGATCCCTGTCCTGGCACTTCCCATCTATGTACACACTACATGCGGCCCGAAAGATGTCACGGCCTCGTTGAGGGCATCCGTAGAGAGGTAGCGCGGGCGTGATCATGTACTGCAGAACTCCAAGCGGCCGCGGGAGGGACCTACATACATACCTAGTACATCAACCATGGTGGGGATTGGGAAAAGCAAATGTGGGGGAGCGCCTAGGAAGGTAGGTATAGGTACTGACCTCATGCAAAAAGGGACAGGGAAGAGCGAGACATGGGTCTCTGGGTCTGTCTGTGACTGGGCACCCAACGCTGCCAAAGATGGAGCTTCTTCACCTGAATACCTGGTTACCAACCTAATAAGCGGCGGAACGTGAGCGCGGTTCGCAGTCGTGGAGCCTATGGATGGCCACGACGGTCCTATCCTGGCATCGCATTGACCTAGACTACGCACGAATACCCGGTGTCTCTTAGTAGCTGAACTGAAACCTGTGATGTCGTTGGGGAGATCGACTCAAGGGTCCGACACGACTTAGTATTACCCGAAAGTCGATTCAATTGGTTCGAGACGGGAATCGGATCTGCTAGAATCCGCCGCTTTCCTTCCTTTTTTTTTTCTTTTTTTCTTTTTTTGGTTTTGTTCAAACCATTATTCTGACGGCTTACGGTCTTTGCGCGAAAAGCAGCCAGTCACTGTGCCAGTCCCGAGTCCTGGATGCTTCGCGTGAGGGAATTGGAAATCGGCGGGCAGTTAGCTCAATGTACTACTGCATACCCACAGTACTCTGCCGGAGTACGGAGTACCTCTAGCTAAAAGGAGCTAGAGTCGTACAGCCCTTGCCCAGGTGGGTATTCGCAGTCTTGGCATCCATATCAGATTGCTCATGCTTGCTTTTTTGTCTTCTCACCCCGTGGTTTTCCCCTGCAATGACACCACGGCGATAACCAAGTTGGCCTCAAATGTTCGTTTTCGCTCTTTACTTTTTCTTCTGATCATATGATGCAATTTTCGGGTTTCTCCTTGGCCTCCACCGTCCTCCATTCCCCTCTCCAATTTCCAACCGTCTCGCAAACTGGTCTGGCGGTGTAGTACCATCCTCGAACCACCACTCCTGTAAGGCACCGTTAGCGTGTAGCCAATGCCTCCCCCATCTACTATGCAGTATTTCTCATGATCCGCATCCTCGGTGCGCGCTCTGCGATATCATGCTTGCATGCAATGAATGCATGTTTCGCATTGAAGAATGGGCATTCATTAGGCGTCAAAACGCGCGGAAGATGGCAGGTTTCGATCGCCAATCGCTCCAGTGAGCAACACCCGTTCAGAAGGACAAGGGTAGAGAGAGGCAGGCAGTCGTCAGAGCCCCCCAAAGTCTACCCTAGTCCCCCTTCCTGGTAAATTGGCAAAACGTGTCAACATGAGCTTGCCCTTGTGGCTCCGTTAGCCGTCTAATTAGTCGTTATGTAGCCGCTCTTCTCCTTGCAACCCGGTTACGGCGAGGGGTGCCCAAATCTCCACAGCAATCCAAAGGATAGCCGTTCGGGACTGCAAGACTCAAGCCATGCAACCATGAAAAATCTCGACGCTAGGTCCTGCAGTGGCTGGCGGGACGCGGGTCGTCTTCCATCTCTTAAGGGAGGGCAAGCAGGGTACCCTGGATCCCGCAATGTGGGAAACAAGAAAGCCTTTTTGGCTCCTTCCCAAGGACGCCCAGTGAGATCTCACCAACCTAATAAGGCTTTGGAGGTTTTGACTTCCGTCGTCTGGCAATAAGAATCCACTCAATCTCTATCCCACAACCACAGTATTTCCTAGTTAATTCGTGGAGGCGATTGGACACCAGGCGGTTAGGCACCGCGTCTCTTTTCTCCCGTTCAGCCCTGTGTCAAGCTGTTGCCGGGACCCTTGATGCTCACTCTCCAACCAAGCTAGCGAGCGAGCCTCCAGAGGCGGATGGACGATCAGCAACAGATTGCCCCTCTCCCACACCCCCATCATCCATCCATCATCCATCCTCAATATGTTGATGTGACTAGTCATATGATACGATTGCAGAAAACCAACTAACCAAATGACAGCATAAAAACAAATGTAGCGCAAAGACAAAGGAAAAAAAGAAAGAAAAAGGTGTGATAAGCCGAATGACAGACCCAGCAACTCTCGGCCTACTGCGGAAGTAAAAAAGCACCGCGGAGATGGTAAGGCAAGGCGAAGGTGCCGCCTAACGCTCATATCCAAAAGTTTTGCAAAAGCACAACTGACAGCTGCGGTGATCGGTTTCAATGCAGATGAAAAAATTGGCCGATGCAGGCTGCCGGTGTCACGCCCAGCCATCCACGCCTCTCCAGGCAAATTCCCGAGTGACTTCACACAGGGTACCTAGGTAGCAACCTACCTTAGGAGGTACTCGAGCATCGCCAGACGCCACTTGGCGAGCGCCCCAAACCGATGAGAACCAGAGATTGCATTCTCGCCTCGCCACCTCGTTGGTCCGTTAGGCCCTCACGCGTCGGCAAAGTGCCGCAGTAGCCAGGCCTTGTCCAGGTTGACCGAAACGAGTGGGTGTCCCATGAGCCGGGATATGATCGATAGGTCGAAATCATGAGAACCTGATGGTCCTTTCCCTCTTTCCCCTGGCCATACCTGCTGAAACCCGTCCGGTCTGTTGGATTTCGCCAAGCGGTGGTTCGTTGCCTGCCCGTTCGTTAGACGTTGTGCTGCCACACGCCGCCTCCAGCCAGCAGCCCTGCACACAATGATAGGCGTCTGACACCTGGATTCGGTCTAGGGAGAGGCGAGAAGGGCCCCCGCGCAGGCAGTGCGCGATTTTGATGCTGCTTCTTCCCTACTTCGTAGTCTCCTCCCCATGTTCGCGGGATGAGACGGGAGATCTTCCACCGGCCTCTGGTCTCTGGCCACTGGTCCCTGGCGATGTCAACTGATGTTGGATGTCAGGCATCCCACGCCACCATTTCACAGCATGAAGTAGGTAAGAGCCTCCCTCAGTCGGTGATTGGTGTCCTCGGTCCCCGGCTGGATGTCTTCTAAGCCACTCGTAAGATCGCCCATTGGGAATATTTCTCGTGTAGGCCGCATTTCAAGCAGGGTCCAAACAAGCTTGAGTAATTCGAGTAATTCCGGCAGCTACAAAGAAAATGCTGGCGGTCGAGCTGCTTATGAGCTTTTCACATACATTGCTATAGTAGTGTAGTCTGAGATGAATCATTAGCATCTCTGTCCGCGTCTGGAAAACTTCAGCCCCCCCCGCAGGGCGAGTCAGCTCCAGATCCCTGACCCCACCAAGGAGGCGGGCCAAATGTGGGCAGCAGCTGATACCTTAATCCACAAGTTACCTCGGCATATTTTGGGTTGATGAATACTGCTGGGAACACAAGCCGTTGCGAGTCAACCTGACCCGGGGTATATTTGTTATTCTCTCTGTATCTTCTCTCTCTCCCAATTCTCCAGGTTTCCTCCCATTCTTTCCGACCCGTCTCACATTTCCCGTATTTCCGTAACGTTTCGGCCGGTCAACATGGGGTTCAATACAGAGTTGACGCGCCGGCTCGGTATCACAGGTAAGTTGATAGCGAATCACCGGGCTCGGGAGCGTTGGGCTGACATCCGCCTCGTTTCTCCTGCCCAAAGTCCCCATCGTGCAGGGTGGCATGCAAGTATGTCTTAAGACGTCCATCCTGAATGAGTTTCCCGAGTTCCTCAACATCAAAAAGGGGGTTCCCGACCGGGTGGGCTGGGCTGACATTTCGCGCTGTTGTGCGCCCCCGTATCTCTAGCATGTGGGGTACGCAGAGCTGGCAAGTGCTGTGTCCAACGCGGGCGGGTTGGGCATCCTTACGGCCCTGATCTGGCCTGAGCCCGAGGGTCTGCGACAGGAGATTCGCCGGTGCAGGAAGATGACCAGCAGGCCATTCGCCGTCAACATCACCCTGCTCCCGGCATTGGTTCCGCCCGACTACGAGGCTTACGCCCAGGTCGTCATCGATGAGGGCATCAAGATCGTCGAAACCGCCGGCAACTCCCCCGGCCCAGTGATTTCTAAGCTGAAGAAGGCAGGCTGCATCATCCTGCACAAGTGCACCGCCATCAGGCACGCCCTGAGCGCCGTCAAGTTGGGGGTCGATTTCCTCAGCATCGACGGCTTTGAGTGCGCCGGGTAGGTCGGCCCCTTGCTCCTCGCGCCCTGCATCTCTCCCACACACCCCCTTTTTAGGATGTTGTCATACATTCCCATCCCCTCTCCCTTTCCCTCTCTCACCCCTTCTCGCTCTCCTTTACAAGTTCTATACCGGAAAGGAGGGGAAACAACAGCTAGGAAACTAACCCGCCCAGTCACGTCGGCGAATCCGACATCACCAACTTCATCCTCCTCTCCCGGGCCCGGCAGACGCTCAAGATCCCCTTCATCGCCTCGGGCGGCTTCGCCGACGGGCAGGGCCTCGCGGCGGCGCTGTGCCTGGGCGCGTGTGGCATCAACATGGGCACGCGGTTCCTGTGCACCGTCGAGGCGCCCGTGCACCAGGCCATCAAGGAGACCATCGTGCGGGCGCAGGAGACCGACACGGCCCTGGTGCTGCGGCGCTGGCGCAACACGACGCGCCTGTTCCGCAACCGCGTGACCGAGGAGGCCCTCCGCGTCGAGCGCGAGAGCACCACGGGCGAGTTCGCAGAGGTCGCCCCCTTCGTCAGCGGGAAGCGCGGCAGGCAGGTCTTCCTCAACGGGGACCCCGAGTACGGCGTCTGGACCGCCGGCCAGGTCATCGGCCTCATCCACGACATCCCCACCTGCAAGGTCCTGATTGAGAGGATAGAGCGCGAGGCCGAGGACACCCTGAGGGAAAAGCTCGGCATGGCTGCCCTGTCGTCGCAAAGCAAGTTGTAGGTTTGCGACGAGACGGAGGGTGTAGAATGAGGCTGAGGTGGTTTGGGGGGAGAAGCGGTGGTAGTAGGGGAAAGAAGGATGGAGTATTTCGAGATCCTATCTGTAGGATAGATAGTAGACCCATCGTGGCAGTTAGATATAGCATCATCATTTTTGCCCATTACGACCAACAACGACGCATCACGGCACGATAAAACTAACTGTATACCAACCATCAACCCTTCCCTTCGGCTTCATTTTTGTCAAATTCAAACCACCGGATCTCATGTGCCCCAACACATGCCCGGTGTTGATGATGGGTTATAAAGATATCTAAACACCAGATTACCAACCGCCCTTTGCCTCCTATCCAACAGTTCCCTGCCCAATCTTTCTGCCTCCGGCGACAAAAAACCATCACCCTAGCGTTTCGCCTCTGAAGCATTGCTGTAAGATATACCTAGATACAAATGACGCCTGAAAAAAATAAACGACGGCGTCTCTTACGTTCAGAAGAGAAACACCCCAAAGAATATCACCTCCAAACATACGTGGCGGCGCTCGCCTGGGCCCAAATACATAGTTGGTGGCCGCGGCTCGGGGGTCATACTACATCAGCCTCACCAACCCCGCCTCGAGGCCCCCCTCGGCTCGAACCCTCCCCGCTCCGCGCTACCGGGCCGCTGGCCCAGGCCACCCCGTCCCTCCTCCAGGCTGCGCCGCGAGTCCCGCTCCAGCTCCGACATGGCGAAGACGAGCGGCTCGTCGTCGGCGCCGTCCTCGCCGGCCCCGCGAACCGAGCTCCCGCCGTACCGACCGCCGGAGAAGCTCCCCCTGGACGAGTGCGGCGGGGTGGGCCGCCCCAGGCCGGCGTAGCGCAGCCGTAGGCCGCCAGGGGACGCCGCCTTCTGCTCCCGGTCGGCGGGCGGCGACGATGGGCCCGAGGCCCGTATGTCGGCCGCCGGCTGCAGGCTGGGAGAGCCGCCCGAGTTGCTGCCAGACGCCCGCTGTAGCGCGAGGAGGGTGCTGAGCGTCGGTGCTTCTCGGTCCTCGCCTCCGAGGCTGATGCTCCGCTGGACGAGGTCGGCGTCCTCTTCCTCGGATGCTCGTTGCTGGTGCGCCACCGAGCTCGCACGTCGGTTATTCCCCCCCGTATGCAAGAGGCGGGGTGAGAGCGGAATGTCGATTGCGGTGGTGCCTTCCTGGCTCATTGGCGCATCGTCCGGAATCTCGACCTCGGTCGCGGCAATCTCGGGGTTCTGAGTCGGCCGGCGGCCTTCATGTGCGTAGCTACGCGGGTTGACGACGATTGAATTCTCGCTTAGGCGCGAAGGTATCGCCGGGGTGTATGGTGTGTGGGGAGAGAGCGGCTTGCTGGGAGATGAGGAGGCTGACATTGAGGCCGGATTTACCATGCTCGGTACATTCGCAAGCTGGCGACTCGAAGAACTCGACGAGCGGTGCAAGTGCATGGAGGATGTCATTGATTCGGTCAACGCGTTATGCGATTCCCGCATTAGATGGAATTTTGAGAGCTGTGCAGCAGTCCTCTTGGCCGCAGACGACTCGCCTTTCTTATTGGGCTCAAAGCTCTGCAACGTTTTCCTACTATCCAGCGCTTTGAGGAAGTCGGAAATGTTGTCATCATCGGTGTGTAATGACCCTGAGCTCGCCCCTCCAGCCTCGGCGAGGAGACCTGAGCCCGGTTGGGCGGACGACGAAAGGCTCTGCTTCCCGCTACTGACCTGATCGTCGTCGGTAGCCTTACTCTGACCACCGAACGACAGACGTCCACGTCGGTGGGTAAAGCTGCTGCTGTAACGACTCGTGCCGGGCTTGGGAGACCCGACAACGGGAGAGTCTACGGCCGCAGGAGGCGGTCCGCCGCGCAGGGAGGCGGCCATGCCCGCAGTCAGTGACGAGCGGTTGTTCCTCGCTTGAGAGATACCGCCAAGAGATCCACGGTTCAGCGAGTGGGGAGAAATAGGGGGAGGTTCCCCGTCGTTTATCCTTGGCGACCCAGACAGGGAACCGGCCTTGAATGGCTGGAACGAAACGGATGGCCGCCTCCCCGTTCCCTCAAAGTTGCGGAAAGAAGGCCGGTTTGCGGACGACTGAGGCCGGATCGGTAAGGAATGTGGCGGGTCCGGCTCGACGCTCGCGGGGACGGAGCCAGGAGGGGAACTGGTATCCGATCCTATCGGCCGCACAGCTCGTAATGCTGATATGGGACTGGTTCCGAGGGCCCCGTCGCCGTGAAAGGTTGACAGGCTGCCGTATGTCTGCTGCGGCTCCCGTGGGCCGCCGCCAAGCCTATGGGACGGCAGGGAGGCGAGCTCTGCGTATGAACCTCTTCTTCTATGCTCACCACGCTGTGGAATTGACGGCTTGAAGGAATTCTCATCAACACCCATAAACCGGGAGGACAGTAATGACTCGGAATCCTCCACCCTGAAGTTGCAATCTTTGCGATACGTGACCGAGGTGTAAAAGCGCCCCACGGGGACCTCCAGGTCTCCAATCATGTACTCACTCACGACCTTCCCGCTATCGTAGAGAGGCTGACGCAGGGGATCACGGTCGCCAAAGTCTGGGTCGCCCATCAAGAACCGGCACTTCACTTTTAGCGCCGGATGCAGACCCTTTGCCGTGGCCTGTTGTCGCGAGTGCCTCCAGCAAGGCAGGATCCGGGTGGCAGAGTACAGCGACCTGAAGAAGACTATGCTTCGCTTGTATATGGTAGGAAGCGTTGGGCCGAAGTCTTCCGGGCCGTCCGCCGGAATGGGCTTGAGTTCAACGCGCCACCGTTCCAGGACAACCTCGGCATCATTCCTCTGTATTCTCCCCGGGCTGCTCCCATCCGTTGACGACTCGGACGAGTTCAATGCCTCCAGCGCATCCCATGTCTTCCCGTTGTCATCCACAATGACCAGGCTCTGGCTGTTGGAGAGCCGGGATGCGTCAAGGTACGTCTCAATGATCATGGGCTGTGGGTGGCTGTCGGCGCTCGACGCAGACTTCCAGACTTTGAGTTCTTGTCGGAAGTCGTCCATGTCCTCTGTCTCGATTTGGAACTAGCTCGACCATCAGCGCTCACTCATCCGGGTACGCTCGGCCTGCCCTCCCACGTTGGCGCACTTACCCATTTGTTTGTCTTCCTGCCTTCCGGGCCCTTCCCGCTCGACGAGGTCGATATCATTCGGGACTGTAATATGAGCACTGCAGCTTTATAGTAGAAATTCTGGGAACCGTCAGCGTAAGTAGCAGGCAGGCGGGATGCGAGGTTTGCGTAAGTACCTGAATGATCTGGTCCAACTTCTTAACGGCCTCCTTGCTAGGACCTCCGCCCACAGCCTCGCCGCTGTCTGTCATAGCTGCCCCTTCATGGGGAGCAGCTTCGGAGGCCGATCGTGCCCTAGTCGAGGCATTGATAGCTTCTCTTGGGTTGTTTGTTCGTGTGGGATTTGTTTGTGGAGAGGAAGCGGGGGAGGACAGCCGGGGAGGATGTCGAGATTGTTGATGCATGTCGGCGGTTACTGCAAAGAAACCGGGGCAGCCCGCATCGGCTTCGAGCCTTCCGGCAGGAGAGGAATCGGTGAATAGCGTGTGAAGTGCAGCGATGCCGATGAACGATGGGCAGGGCGTTCCTGATCTTAGGCGGGAGGGTGCTCTCGGGGCCAGCGGACCTTTGCATCCATTGTTGTACCGGGGGCTGTGGCTCAGGCGAGGAACATTACCAAGTGGCAAGGGTGGCAAGGCAGTTTCGAAGGAGGGGAAGAAGCCCAGTGCAGAAGATGAAGTCGATGGGAATGCGGAGTTGGTTGAGGTGTGGTTGCCGTCAGGTGGCCCAGGCAGGCGAACAAACGGTCAGAGTCCGACCACCAGGGTTGTGGGGGTGGTTGTAGCGGCCAGGTCCAACGCTGCTCAAGCTAAGTGGCTGTAGGCATTTCCGTTGGTGTACCTGAGATGGGAAACCGCACGGATCTTTACTGGTGAGGCGGCTAGGATGTCCAGCACACAAGCCAGATGCTATGGATGCTTGTAATTCGGTCGACAAGATGGATCAGTGTTCCTGGGCGGCGGCCGGAGCTCAAGTCATTTGCCAGGCAACCCTCGTGATCAGGAAGCTAGCTTCGTCATCCAGTCACGTCTTCCGAAGCTTGCAGGACGATAGCGGATGGCTAGTTAAGAAAAGGGGAGAGGGAGCCATAGATGTGAACCCAAGGGAAAAACCGCTGTTGGGCGCTGTTTTTAATGCCTTGCTGCAAGCACTTTGAGTCGTGAGGGAGAGAAGAAAAGCAAGAATCCAGAACCGGGTAGAAGGGCGATGGGATATTGAAACTTGGAAGCATCCATTTCCGTCCATTCTAATGGATGTTAAGGGGGGGTGCCAGAAGTGGGGCAATTTGGTGCATCGCGGTATAATTTGGAGGTAGGTCCCTAATACATCCGTATATACACAACTGTTATGACATTCAATCACAGGCGAAGCCTAAGATAGCCAGCACGGAATCACAGATTTTGAATGAACATATGAAGCATTCATTGCCTTGGCGACGAGAGGACCGCGGTGATACCCACGGGTCTCACTTCTCGATATACAAGTATGAAAAATATACATACATGCACATAACATACAGTAAGGTAGATTATGACCCTCTAAGGCGCCGTATTTGGTGTCCCAGTAATCGTGGCATCTTCCTCCCCAGTCGACTTCACTCGTAGCTCAATCACGAGGGTGGTTCCCATCTGCATGAACAGCGGCCGCTCGATATTCACCACCTCGAGCCCTGGCACTTTCTGCGCCGCCTTGCGGACGATGTTTTCGATGTCCCGATTCCACCAGCACCCATACCGTTTGAAGTGCGGATCAGCGTATTCGTCGAGCAGACCATTGACCCAATCGTACCACCCCCGGCCGTGCTCTAATAGGACAATGCGTCCGGACCCTGGCTGGACCATGGATGCCATCTTAGACAGAAGCTTTGCAGGATCGGAGACACTGCACAGTCCAAAAGTCTGGAGTACAGTGTCGTACTTGCTTGCGGGCTTCGCACCCGTCTTGCCTGCATTCACAACGGGCGGCGCGGGCAGTGCCTGCTCCGCATCCGAGATGCACAGCCGAATGCGGCTGTCGAGGATATCCACAACCGTACCCCCGGCCTCCGGCATGGGCTCGACACGACGCCGCCTCATCAACTTCTTCAGGACAGGTACCGCGTCTCGGATTCTCGTGCGCGCGACGCTCATCATGTCCGCAGAGATGTCGACGCCCGTGAAGCTGAGCACCCCGCCCTCCGGACTGGCCGGCGACGACTTCGGCTTCTCCGTGCCCTGCAGAGCGGGCTCCTCGGTCGCGGCCACCACCTCGGCCCAGTCGTAGTACGCCAGATTGCGCCCCGTACCCACCGCCACCTCCAGCACATGGCCCCTCGCGCCGGCAGCGAGTCGCTTTCGCAGACCCGTGATGCCCATCAGCCACTCCGGCACGTCCAGGCCCTTGTCGAAGGCCGAGGCGGACTGGCGAGCTCTTTCCCGACCCGGCATTGCTGCATCGACGGCCGGCGGGCGTCCCGTCGGCGGCAGGGGCTCGCCATCGGCGCCTGCCGTTGACGGGTGCTCACATGTACAGCTAGGTGCCGGGGACTTCATGTATGACGAGACGAGCAGGCTGACGTAGAGCCCGAGGCACAAGGCGGCAAAGCCTGCGCCTACTAGGGGCAGTTTGCGCTGTTGGAAGATGGCATCAATCGGGGCTGTCCCCTGGCTATTTTGCGAGGGTGGCGGGGAGGTCTGCAAGGCAGGGTTTCGTTTCCCTGGTTCTGCCTTGGGGGTTGCTGGTGCTGGTTTGAGATTCCGGGATGCCCTCGGCTTTGCCTGAGAAGAGGCGTTCGCCCTCGGGAACGGTGCTGAGCAGCGCAATGCTTGCCTCGTCCCTGATGTGATTGCCCCTGCCCCTGCCCCTTGCCCAAGAGTGGTCTGATGGCGACTTGTTCGAAGCCATCGCGGGCCAGCCCTTACCACCCACGCAGCCATAATCAGGAAGCCTGCTCGTTGAAAGCTCCAAAGTTGTGGCCTTTTTTACCGAATTGCCAACATATTCGAACCAGAACTGCTGGATATCAGCCGGCGGGATGTTGTGGCTGACTGTGAGGACGAAGGTTGGTCCAGACAAAATCGGATTTTCCCAGTGCAGGTACCTAAATTTGGAGCTACCCGGTACCTGGGTCCCGTCGTGCTGGGATACCACACATACGTAAATTACATAGTACGCGGGAGCGCATCTACCTAGGTACCTACCCTGCAGATGAATTCTTTGCAATTGGAAGCAACATGGTATGGCAGGACCTACCTCTAGCCTCAGACCTGACTCGGAGTTCAAGGACACAACCAGTCAATTTAGCAGGCCTCCTTCCTCAATCATTTGACACCAAAGGCGGGCAGGCTCGAACATGTTTCTAGTCAGAGGTAAGTACTGTACATCTGACCAATGGCAATGGAAGTCGGCATTGCCCAGGCAGACCGCCTGATGCCCAGCACTCCCTCCCAGGTCTTATCTTCAGCCCTGCTTACTCCGCACTATTCCGTGGTCTCAACAGAAGTAATCCTTGATAGGCGGTGTAGTATGTAAGGGACCATGCCAGCCCCAGGCTGGCTTCTTTGCCATGGTTATCCCATGACTAAATAAACCTGCATAAGCTCAGGTAGGTGGTAGAGGCAGGTAGGTAGGTACCTCCTACACACTACAGACTACGGGATGTGTCATGTAGATGAACATTTCCATACTGATGACAGGGCCCCCCATGTCACTCCAAGGCCCTGGAACGGGACGACGGGTTGGGACGATTGGAGTAGGCCGTAGGGGCCTCCATGGTGGGCCTCCCGAGGCTCCCATGGCCCGTATGCGGACCTTCCATTGCCAGCCAGCCAGCTGTGGAGTGATATGACAGCCTTCCACACATTTGTACAGCACTCTAAAAAGTAGAATGGACTTTCCCGTTGAATTGATTGTTCTTGCGATGGGTGGCAAACTGGGAAGCTTCCCCTTGGCTTCCTTAAACAGGTACGTAGCGCATTAGCAGTACCTAGATATAACAATGATGGGCAGGTCTTGGGTAGGTACCTAGGTAAGGTAAGTTTGTGATGGTGCTGATACGCTCTTGCTTCACTCCTCCCCCACCAACAACATCACACAAAGTAGCCATTGCATTTTCATAGGTATGGAAGGTGCAGGAGTCTCTCTGGCATTCCTTGCTAGGACTACCAGGGTAGATTCATTAGTGCACCACTTCGCCTGACCTCATATGTTTCCCACCTTCTTCCTCACTTTCTGCCATCCAAACCCGTGGAGCTGATTGATACACGCTCGACGTCCCTAGGACAACAACAGTATCCGACCACCCACTATCTGGTGCCCTGCCCCATATTCCTGCACAACGACCATAGAATTCGATTCTTGCCCAGCGACACCCATTTCTTGCGGTTCCGCTTGATCCTATTTTAACTCTCAGCTATCCCCGCCAGTCAAGTCCATGGCCGACAACCAAGGCCGGCTGGTAGGGGAGGGAGAGGGGGGAGAGGGGGTAGAGGTCGTGGAGGGGACCAACAGGTGGACGGGGCCAACGGGGTGGACGGGGCGGTGGAGGAGGTGGTACTGGAGGCCGTGGTGGCCAGCAAGGCGTTGGCGGACACCAGGGCGGCCGGGGTGGCCAGGGAAGCTTCCACGGTGGCCGAGGAGACTTTAGAGGAGACTCCCGTGGTGGCGGCCATGGTGGTGGCCATGGTGGTAGCCATGGTGGTGGTGGCCATGGTGGTGGCCATGGTGGTGGTGGCCATGGTGGTGGCGGATTCCAGGGTCCAAGAGAGCGCGAAGATGCCGTTCATGGGTCAGTCCTGCTTGCCAGACTATGCTTACATATCACGCAGTGGTTGACAAGGTAAACAGGGCGAACACGCAAATCCCTCAGCCTGATCCACAGGTTGCTGAACTGGAGGACGACTTCGTCCGTGACCAGAGCGCCGAACTTGCCCAGCTCACCGGGCAAATAAGCAAGCTCTCGGTCACCAGCCAGACCTCCACCGACTTCTTTCCCTATCGCCCTGCCTTTGGCGCTGCTGGGCAAAGGGTCACCCTCTGGGCAAACTACTTCAGGCTTGACGTCAAGCTCCAGACCTTGTTCAAGTATGCCATTGAGGTTTCTCATAAACCGGCTGAGGAAGAGGGTAAAGATGCCAAGCCAACCAAGGCAGGAAAAGGCCCTAAGGGGGCCGAGAAGGCCAAAGAGGCCAAAGGACGGAAGCTGCAGCGCATCATTCGGCTGGCTCTATCTAAGCTGCCGGCAGATTCTACTTTCGCTACCGAATACAAAGCCCAAGTCATCTCCCTGAAGAATCTGGTCCTCCCCAGCGACTCTGTTATCCAGGTCGAGTACACTGAACCTGGCCGGGACAGAAGAGAAGCATGGAAAGTGAGGTTCAGTGGCCCAACCCCAATCCATGTTGACCGTTTGATGGAATATCTGGCCGACATGAGGGATCCTGCTGGAGACGCCAACTTCCCCAAGTTCCCTGATGAGGTTGACGCCCTTGGCATAGTCCTCGGGCACACAGCCCGGGCTGATCAAAATGCAGTGGCCATTGGACGAGGCCGTTTTTTTCGCCTTGGATGATGACCGGGCCGAGTCTGGATTTATGCGTAATGACAGTGCCCTTTCCATTCTTCGAGGCTACTTCCAGAGCGTCCGCCCGGCTACTGGGAGACTCTTGCTGAACACCAACGTCACCCACGGAGTCTTCCGCAATCCCTTGCCCCTTGCGGTCCTGTTTAAGAACCTGAAACTGGACAAAATGAAAGATCAGGGACAGCGGCCGGACGTCATTCGCGAGTTGAGAAAGGTCCACAAGCTCCTCAAGCGTGCTCGCGTCGAATGTCAGTTCCTTTCGCCGCAAGGCGAGAAGGCCGAAGTCAGGGAGAGGGTTCTCTGGGGCCTTGAAAGCTCGAGGGACGGCCCGGCCGAGAACAGGCCACAATTTTCAGCCGGCGACTTCGGAGGTCCGAAAACGGTCAGTTTCTACTTGAACGAGCCATCACCTGGCCAACAACGCGTGAGCGGCTTGGAATATAACCAGTACTGCACTGTCGACAAGTACTATCAAACCAGTAAGCACCACCCCTACTGTGACTCTCTCTTCCCACTAATCACAACCCCCTAGGATACAAGTACACCCCGAACTCATCCCTGCCCCTCGTCAACATTGGGTCATCTGCCAAGCCGGTACATATCCCAGCTGAATTGTGTGTCATCGTGCCGGGACAGCCGATGAAGGTGAAGCTATCTGCTCACGAAGCAGACTCCATGATCAACTTCGCATGCCGGTCTCCCCCCAGTAATGCGAAGTCAATCACCACGTCTGCACGGGCGTTGCTGAGTTTCGATAACAACATACTCCTGGTTAGCCTTGTTGCCCCTCCTCCCTGACCTGTCGAAACGCAAAAGGAAGTCGTATCTAACGACAGCCTACCCAGTCTTCCTTTGGCATTTCTGTCGCCAAGCAGCTCGTCACGGTCATGGCGCGTGAGCTCACGCCCCCATTGGTTGTCTATAACAAGCCCCATCAAGCTATCACCCCCCAAGCTGGTTCCTGGCTCATGAAGAAGGTCAAAGTTGCCAAGGCCGGAACTCCCATCAACAGGTGGACTTTCATCTACGATAGAGGCAGCAAGAACGGACCTAGTTTGATCAGGCAGACTGTCGATAAATTTGTCACTTTCATGAGGGACAACATGGGCATAAATATGAACCCCAAGCCGAACCCAGCCAACGACGTTGCCGCCGTCTTCTAAGGCGAACAAGAGATGCGTGCGGCCTTCATGACCCTGACCGAGAAACAGCCGCAGTTCATGCTCGTCGTCCTGCCTAAGAAGGACACACGCTAGTACAACATTGTCAAGAAGTTGGCAGACGTCGATTTCGGAATCCATACGGTCTGTGTCGTCGAGGAGAAGGTCCTGGCGTCTAATGGCCAGCTCGGATACTTTGCAAACGTCGGCCTCAAGGTGAATCTCAAGTTCGGTGGTGTTAATCACCTGCTCAGGGATGAGAGCGGCCTAATCAAGTCGGGCAAGACCATGGTTGTGGGCTACGATGTCACCCACCCTACGAATCTGCCCGCGGGCGCGGGCGCGAACGAAGCGCTCCCCAGCATGGTCGGCATTGTTTCAAGCGTCGACAAGAATCTGGAACAGTGGCCTGCCATTGCCTGGAACAACCCCGGAGGCGTCGAGATGCTCGGCAGCGAGCTGAATGCTAACTTTCAATCGCGCCTCAGGCTGTGGCAGGATAGGAATAATGGATCCCTTCCATAGGACATTGTCATATTCCGCGATGGCGTGTCCGAGGGCCAGTTCCGCACCGTTCTAGAGCAGGAGCTGCCGCACATTCGGCAGGCCTGCGAGCTGATGTACCGCTCATCGCAGCCGCGCATCTCTCTGATCGTGTCGGTGAAGAGACATCAGACTCGGTTCTATCCCACCGACCCCAATCACATGCACGAGAAGTCGAAGAGTCCCAAGGAGGGCACTGTAGTTGACCGCGGGGTCACGAATGTTCGCTACTGGGACTTCTTCTTGCAGTCTCATGCCTCGCTGAAGGGTAAGCAAGGGCGCTCGGCCAATCTTCCTATTTACCCGCTCCTTCCCCGCCGGCCCCCTTCCCTGTCGGGTTCGCTCCTTACTCACGAAACACCCAGGCACTGCCCGACCGGCGCATTACACGGTCGTCCTCGACGAGATCTTCCGCGCCGAGTACCGCGCCGAGGCTGCCAACGCACTGGAGAAGTTCACCCACGACATGTGCTACCTCTTCGGGCGCGCAACCAAGGCCGTCAGCATTTGCCCGCCTGCGTAGTATGTCGACCTTGTGTGTACGCGGTCCCGCGTACACAAGAACGAGTTGTTCGACGACATGTCCGATACCGCATCTAACTCCTCGGCCGGAAATAGGCGCCAGACCGTCATGAACCGCAAGGTCCACGAAAGGCTGGAGAATAGCATGTACTACATCTGAGGCGATTCGAATTGCGGGCGTCCCCAAGAAAAGGAGGGGGGGGAGTTGGTGGCGAGGCCTTGAAATATCGTGCTATGGTTTCTTATTCTAGTTTGCTTTATGTTGCCCGGGGTATGCTATTATTTCTCGAGGGGATTTTTTTTGGCCAGTATTCGGCGACGATGAAGCTCCAAGTAGCAGTGTTTTTCATGAACCATAGCCACATAGGATTCGGTAGCTTGGCCATAACAATTAATTCTCTCGGACTTATGGCGGCTCTTCTCGAACTTCACATGTGGATGTATGTACCTCTACGGCTGAACCAAAATAAACTACCTGGTTACAGCGTAGGCACCTGGTACCTATTGGGGAACATATGGTCACGTGATCTCGGGTCCGGATTCGATTTTCCCGACATCCTCCGGAACGGGGAGGGGCGTGCCAACTGCCAACATCATCAGAATCCAAAAGCCCTTCGAGCCATCTCCACTCTACTCAATACAACCGAGCCTCACCGCCGCCTCGCCCGGACTCAATTGCCCGGCCTCAAACCACCAGACACCTACCGGTCGGGACAGACATCGCGCAACGATGCCAATGATCCGCCCGAGCGCCGCAGCGGTGCGCGCCGCCCGCGCCGCCGTCATGCAGCAGCCGGGGGCGACATCGGCACTCGTCGCCGCCGCGCCGCGGAGACACCTGCCGACGACGACGACGACGCAGACGCAGATGCAGAGCAGGGCGGCCTCGCACGGCTCGCAGTACGACCCGCCGACGGGGTGGCTGTTCGGCGTCAAGCCCGGCGAGAAGTACCAGAAGGAGGGCTGGGAGAACATGTTCTTCTACGGCTTCTGCGGTAGCCTCGTCGTCTTCACCATCGCCTATGCCTTCAAGCCGGATACATCGTGAGGCAGCCCCCTCGATTTCATTTTTCTTGTCTATTTCTATTGAACCCTTGTTCTTCGGGGCCTTTGAAGGATTGCTGTGAGGCAATTTAGTTTGAGACATGACTAACCACCATCTCCCGCTGCAGGATACAAACATGGGCTCTGGAAGAGGCCAGGAGGAGACTAGAAGCTGAGGGCATCTTGGAAGATCCCGAGAAGAAGCTGTAACGGGTGGAACGACTTGGATTTGAAGCAAGGAGAAGAAGGGGTTGGGGGGGTCGAGCGGGATTCGCCCGCACACAATGTACATGTTTCCTTTGACCAGACTCGGGGGACGGGGCCACACCTCAAATGGAGTACAAACCTGGGATAGAAGGTGCTTGATAGATGATGGGAATCAGCCCCCAAGGTTACTGCCATTGCGAATCAATTGCATTATCACCGGCAGCTCGGTTACTTGCTTGCATTGCTTCACGCGACCGGACCCCTCACGACGGGGGAAAACCGGCTGTCTTTGTGGATTGAGCTTATTCGCCAATGATACTAGAAACGAAAGATTACAGAACATATCAAGTGCAACGACGCTCTCTAAATAGGTACCCGGGTAAGTTAAGTCCTCATTCATCCCGATGTGCCAGCTGGGCAAACGACAAAAAGAAACGAGCAGCCTCCCCGTGAAGCAGCACCTTCTAGCAGACGTAACTCCACTCGTGCTCCTCGTCGCCGTATTGCCGGGCCTCGATCCAGGCCTTCATCTTGGAGGCCACCTCGCCGGACTCCTCGTTCTCGCGCAGGCCGCAGTCGATCAGCTTCCCCCTCCAGCTGATAGTCCGCACGGGGCTCACGATGGCCGCGGTGCCGGCGCCAAAGGCCTCAATCAGGCGGCCCTCCCGCGCGGCCTCGTCGAGGTCCGCCATGGTGTACTTGCGCTCCGAGACGGTCCAGCCCTCGGGGGCGAGCTTCTCCCGCGCCAGGGAGAGCACCGAGTCCCGGGTGACGCCCTCGAGGATGGTGCCGTCCAGGGGCGCGGTGACGAGCTCCTTCCGGCCCGTCTCGCGGTCCGCCAGGGCGACGAAGAAGTTCATGGTGCCGACCTCAGTGACGAACTCTTCCTCGCCGAACAGCCACAGGTTCTGCTGGAAGCCGCGGCTCATGGCCTCGCGCTGGGGCACGATGCAGGGCGCGTAGTTGGCGCCGAGCTTCTTGTCGCCCACGCCGCCGGGCCAGGCCCGCACGGCGTAGTCGGTCGCCTCGAGGGACACGGCCTTGAAGCCCGTCGGGTAGTAAGGGCCCACGGGGCTGGCGATGACGTACAGGAGGGCCGAGCCGGGCTCGCCGACGCCCAGGGTCTTCTGCGTGCCGATCATGGTGGGGCGCAGGTACAGCGAGTAGCCGCGGGCGTCGGGGATGAAGCGCGACTCGAGCTTGGCGAGCTGCGCGATCAGGTCGACCAGGTTCGGGCCCGTGAAGGTGGGCAGGGCGATGCGGGCGGCGGACTTGTTGAAGCGCTCCATGTTCTTGTGCGGGCGGAACAGGCGGATCTTGCCGTCCTTGTCCTTGTACGCCTTCATGCCCTCGAAGCACTCGAAGGCGTAGTGGAAGACGCACGAGGCCGGGTCGAGAGACAGGTTCTGGTACGGGATGATGCGCGGCGCGAGCCAGCCTTCGGTCGCGTTCCATTCGATCGAGATCATGTGGTCTAGAAGGCGCGGGCACGAGTTAGCCACCCGCGAGGATCGGAGGAAGGAAGCCGGAGTCTTGCTGGAGCACCGGGGCGCTCTTACCTGTGAACGTCTTGCCGAATACCAGGTCCTCGGGCTTCTGTAGGGCGCCCGGCTTCGTCGTCTGAGTAACGTGGAGCTTCAACGGGTCAATGTCCCGCAGTTTTGACGCAGACGCCGCCTCGAGCTTGACGCTATACTGCCTTGCGCTCTGCCATGGCCGCAGAAGTAGTCGTGGAGCCTGCATAGATGCTGGACTCAGGGCGCCAGAGCGCCGGAGAAGTGGTCGTAACATGCTGGCTGAATTGATGCCCTTCGGACTAGCCAATTGACAAAAAAGAGCGTCCTATATGATTGTACAAACACGCGAGCGGATCAAGGAGTGTGAGTCCCGAGTATCAGGACCGTCGTGGATCGCTGTGACGAGGAACTGGGCTGCTATATACAAATGGTTTTCTTCGGAAGGGCGCAATTGTCATCCCCCGGAACAAAACTTCGTCGGCTTGTATCGGAGCAACCCCGCAGGTAAGCAACGGGCTTTCGTTGGACTCGGCTTAGTCCGACGGGGCCACCATAGGGGGCAACGTTAGGGGAGAACCTCCTGATAAGCTCAATGCGCAGTGTTTTGGTCTTGATTTTAAGGCCTGGATCTGTAGCATGATAACCCCGCTGCAGATACCCCAAACTCCTGTATCGGGGAAGGCCCAACGACCAATCACATAATTACCTTGAAACTCGCACGCAGCCTTGCCAAGTGGAAGGCGGCCCGCTGAACAATTGGGCAGGACCCAGACGACAAGGGGTACGATTATTTTTATTTCTTTTGGCCCACGATTACGTAGCACCTAGTGAGATGACGACGCTGCCATAGGAATTGTGCGGGAGAGCCCAGTCGGCGCAGAACGACAGCTTGCGGAAAGCGACATATCACTCGATATCTAATCACACCACCAGCCTTTTGAAGCCCGAAGCCACCGAACCCATCTGACGCAGCAGCGAGAGAGATCCCGACCCTCGACATCTATGCCCCGCCAGCTCGACAGAGATGCGAACTGGACGTGCGGCGTCCTAATGCACTGAACCATGTTCACCTCGGCGTTTAAGTCGATTTCCTCGACGAACATCACCTCCAATTATACGATTTCCCAGACGCTGACATCGACGGCCGGCCCATGGAAGATCTACGACGCCAAGAAGAAGTCGACCGGCAAGGCCTACTCGGTCTTCGTCTTCGACAAGAAGTCGCTGGATGCGCATAACAGCGGACTGAGCCGATCAAGCGCGGCCGCATTCAAGAAGGTCACGGAGGAGGTAGTAGAACGGCTCCGGAAGGAGGCATCCTCGCTGGCCAAGCTACGGCACCCGAGCATACTCGAACTCGTTGAGCCGGTTGAAGACACCAGAGGCGGCGGCCTTCAATTCGTCACCGAAGCTGTGACAGCCTCGCTCTCCAGCCTGTTGCAGGAGAAGGACGACCAAGAGAGATCAGGAGGGGTCGGCGGTCGCTCCGGCCGATATGTCACCGAGGAGCCAGATGGCACCCGGCGGAGGAGGGAGCTTGAAATTGACGAGTTGGAGGTCCAAAAGGGGCTCTTGCAGGTCAGCAAGGCGTTGGAGTTTCTCCACGAGAATGCTGGACTTGTTCATGGCAACTTGACGCCGGATGCGATTCTCATCAACGGCAAGGTGAGTCGAGAGGACTTGGCTGGACATATGTACTGGAGCCAGGAGCTGACCCCAAGCAGTCTGACTGGAAGCTTAGTGGGCTATCATTCTGCACGCCCCCTGAGAACTCATCAAAACCGACGTCTTTCCAGCCCATAAGCCTGCATGAGGTTCTGCATATAGACCCTCGACTGCCCCATTTTGTCCAGCTGAACCTCGACTATACCTCTCCCGACTTCGTCCTCGACAACAACCTAACCACCTCAGCCGACATGTTCTCCCTGGGTTTGCTCTGCATCGCCCTCTATAACTCTCCCCACCGCTCTCCCATCGCATGCAACTCGAGCATATCTAGTTACAAAAGGCTCTTCCAATCGTCATCCTCCATACCGAGCTCAAGCAACAGCTTCTTATGCTCTCGCACCTTACCGAGGGATCTCTCGCACCACGTCTTGCCCCGGCTTATCACGCGACGACCAGCCCAACGCATGACTACCAAGGAGTTCCAACAGAGCGAGTATTTTGACAACATACTTGTGTCGACGATTCGATTCTTGGATGCGTTCCCTGAAAAGACCCCAAACGAGAAATCCCAGTTCTTGAGGGGGCTGCTCAAGGTTCTACCATCCTTTCCCAAGTCGGTCATGGAGAAGAAAATCCTTCCGGCTCTCCTCGACGAAATGAAGGACAGGGAGCTCATATCTTTGATTTTGCACAATGTGTTCAAGATTATCGAGCTCTTACCTTCGGGCAAGAGGGCATTCGGTGACAGAATCAGGCCTTCTCTAAAGGAGATATTTGTCACGAATGCAAAACAAGGACAAGAGAGAGACCCGGCGAGAGATGCCGGCCTCATGATAATCCTCGAGCAGCTTCCCGTAATCACTAATAATTGCTCTGGGAAGGAGTTCAAAGATGGTAATGACCCCCTAATGCTATCTCCCTGGCTTCGTCGCGTTAACCTCGCTTTCTAGACATATTGCCCGTGATTTTCGTCGCCCTGGAATCCCCTACCCCCTCCCTAGTGGATGTTGCTTTAAGGGGGCTCCCAACCATACTACCAGTGCTAGATTTTAGCACCATCAAGAACGAGCTCTTCCCTGTGATCGCTGCCATATTTAGTAAAACAAATAGCCTGGCAATCAAGGTCAGGGGGTTGCAGGCATTTGTAATCCTCTGCGGGGGATCAGACGATGCGGCAGACGATGACGGCCTTGATGGCTTGACCCAGGGGAGGAAAAAGACCTCGTCCTCGTCGGCGCTGGACAAATATACTATGCAGGAGAAAATTGTGCCTCTGGTCAAGGGTATCAAGACGAAAGAGCCGGCTGTTATGATAGCAGGGATGAAGGTGCTCAGGATCGTTGGAAAAGCAGCCGATGTCGAGTTTGTGGCCATGGAGATTCTCCCAATCTTATGGAGCATGAGTCTCGGTCCGTTGCTCGACCTCAAGCAATTCCACACCTTCATGGGCCTCATCAAGTCTCTGTCTGCGAGAGTCGAGGAAGAGCAGACCAAGAAGTTGCAGGAACTGACCGGGAATTCCAACGGCGCAACCGCTCTTCCCAATGAGGACTTCATGTCATTTGGTGCCATCGCGGGGTCCGCTTTCGATGCCAACGGCACCACCCAGGACGACTTTGAGATGCTTGTGAAAGGCAAGTCTAGCACTACAACGAACCCAATGGACGCCAGCTGGGACGGCATGGCCTCGCCACCCACCATCACATCCCCAGGCTTGAAGTCTGCCAAGTCTACGACCACGCCAGCTTTCGCTTGGTCGACCCCAAGTCCAACAACATCGGCACCTGCTGCCAGCCAACTCGGGGCAGCGAAAGCTCAACAACCGAGCTTCAGGACCGTGACGCCGGATCTAGCCCAGTTCGCGGCTCTTGCGCCCTCCACCACCCAGTTCTCCCAGCCCCTTCAGCCCGCGTCAAGTGCTCAGCAGCCGATCCAGCCATCGGCGGCGACTCCGCTCGGCTGGGGCAAATTATCTTCGGGCACAGCCAATCCCTGGGCTTCGACATCCGCTACGCCCACGCCGCCCGCCGCACCCCCCACGACTTCTTTCGGCGGCGGGCTGAGCTCGCCCATGTCGTCCATGACGCTGGACCAGCGGCCGGCCATGGCCCAGCAGCGGGGCTCGTCGTTCTCGCTTCCTCCGCCGCCACCGCCGGGGGGCGGGTCCTCGGGCTTCAGCCTGGCGCCGCCCCCTGGGATGTCCCAGGGCCAGCAGACGACGAACAACTTGGCGGCGGGCTTCGGTCGTCCGGCCGGTGGGTCCGTGGGCATGGCGGGTGTGGCGATGAACAGCGCGGGCAATGCCGGTGCGAACGGCATGCGGAATATGGGGGGAATGGCGTCCATGGCGTCCATGGCGCAGCAGCAGGCTTCGAGGCAGCAGCAGCAGCAGCAGCAACCCCCGAAGTCGGGGTTGGATAAGTACGCGAGTCTACTGTAATTGATAGATCGGGCCGGGGGGGGGGGGGTGTACCTAGATAGCAACTTCCTTTTCAGGGGTTGTGGCCCATGTGTCCCAGCAAGCAGGGGCACATATAGTCTAGATGTATGTAATGAGGACTTTCAGTCGGACTCTTGCACAGATGAAAGGACCTTCTTCGTAAGGCCGAGATACTTGGTGGAGTTGCATGGGATCCGGAGAGTCCCTCTTTTCCTCCGATGGCGGCGGTAATGCGCACTGTCGACTTTGACGGTGAGCTTGACGGGAGTCGGTAGTCTGCCCTGCGTCAGGCAGAGGGATATTAAAATATCAGGACAGGGTAGGTGTCGCAACGAAGGGGTGTTGCAACAGATGAGGAAGTCACATTAAGAAATGCCGGGACCGATCAATCACGGAGACGGGGAAAATAATAGTTACAGTACTCGTTGAATACTCGGACACCTCTAAGCCACCACCCTATCTTGGTTTATCTACCCGCACTGATTTGCGGTCGCCGCACAACGTTCCCTTCCAGCAAGGCGGAGTCAAATGACCATCCGCACCAATATGCCTCCAGAGTTGGGGCTGGTAACCTAATATCTATCGTGCCGTGAGAAAAAGGAGCAGATCGTGGTCCGAACATCCGAACACCACAAACTCCCAGCAGAGTAGCCGATGGGGAAAGAAAATGAGAGAAATAAGACGGAGACAAGCCCTGGCTCCATGCTTAGGGCTCCACCGGGACAGTACTCTAAAACAAGAGGGCTCAGAAAAGCCAGACCCCATAGGGGAAACAGACCAGACCCTGTAGGCGCCGAACCAAGACTCCTTTACCCTGCAAAACAACGGGCCTGGCAATGTCAGGAACCGAGCCTGTGTGTGGCGAAAACGCAACGACGAGAGCTCCCAAAGAGTCGTATCGGGCATATGATATCCCTTCATCCTCGTAGTTCCCCTCCTTTCAGAAGAACAGCTCTTCCAAGACTTGACGCCGAATGGCGCCAAAAAAGCTAGGCGCATAGTGGAAAAGAATGCAAATCCCTAAAATGGCACAATGGACGCCCGGCAAGACGCCAAATTAAGGGGTTGTGGGGGTATCAAGGTGGGACGTCAAACGTTTGCCGGGCATCTTCTATTTCTTTTCAATCAAAGAAAAGGATCAGAAGTCCGCCGCCGTAATCCTCGACTCCGTGACCTCCACCTCGGACACCGTCGTCTCGACGACTTTTCTGCTAGAGACCTTCGCCTCTGGAACCCTCATCTTCGGGACCTTGGCCTCGGGAACATTTGTTGTCTTCCAGACTTTCGCCTTGGGCAAACTCGTGATCTGGTTCTTGGTCTCCGCGGCCTTTGCGCCGGGGGGGACCTTGGCCTCTGGGGTGCTCGACTTCCGAATCCTCGTCTCCCCGGCGGCTCTCGACCCCGGGATCTTCACCTCGGGCGCGCTCGTCTTGCGGATTCTCTTCTCCGCGGCCTTTGCGCCGGGGGCTTTCGCCTCTGGAACAACAACGCTACCCGTCTTCCGGATCTTCTGTTCCTCGGGATCCCTCATCTTTGGGGCCATCGCACCGGGGATCATGGCCGCCGGGGGGTACATCCCGCCGGGGACCATCGCGGCGGGGTACGCTGCGCCGGGAAACATCGGGCCGGGAAACATGGCGCCGGGGACCATCGTGACCGGGACCATTGCAACCGGGTACATCAACCCGCCCTGGACCATGGCGTCGGGGGCCCTCAGACCCGATGTCTTGGCCGCGGGGACCATCGCGCCGGCCTGGGACTTGGCCTCCACCGGGGCGGCGGGACCGGAGCTCACCTGCGTGAAGACGTGGCGGCTGGGGTACCCGTCGGCGAGCCCGACGTCGACAACCTGGCCGCGGGGCACCATCTCGTGGCGCAGGTCCCAGCCGGCGCGGCGGCACAGCTCGGCGACGACGACGTCGCAGTCGCCGAGCAGGTCGATGTCGAAGTTGACGTGGTCGACGGCGGTGCGGCTGATGTAGAGCTGGGGCACGTGCGGGGGCAGGAAGGGCACCAGCTCCGAGACGGGGGCGACCTTGAGGCTGGTGCCGATGACGATGACGAGGTCGACGAGGTCGCGGTCGTGCTCGGTCAGGCGCTTGGAGAAGGAGTCGGGCAGGCTCTCGCCGAAGAAGATGATGTCGGGCTTCATGACGCCGCACGACGCCGTGGGCAGGTCGAACTCCGAGTCCGAGTTGCTGTCGTAGTCGCCGGGCCTGCGTCGCGACTTCTTCTCGGTGCCGTCCTTGGCCATCTTGCGCTTGCGGCTGTTGTTGGTCGTCCGGCTGCCCAGGGCGCACTGGCGGCAGCGGGGAATCTTGCCGGCCTTCATGTCCGGGAAGATGGCCTCCCCCGGCACCTGGTAGCCGCACTTGACGCAGCTAGCCGTCGCGAACGAGCCGTGGCACTGCACGAGCTTGTCGGGCCTGATGCCGGCCGTGGCCTCGAGGTTGTCGATGTTCTGCGAGTAGTTGGTCAAGAGCTTGCCCTTCTGCTGGAGGAGGGCGATGAAGGCATGGGTCGGCGAGTAGCGCTCGGTGGATGGGAGGATGTCCTTGGCCACCGTGTAGAAGATGGTGGGGTCTTGCTTAAAGACCGTGATGTCAAACACCTCCTGCGGGTCGTTGAGTCCCAGATGCTCGAGCTTCGAGTAGAGGCCAGTGCCCTTGGAGCGGAAGTCGGGGATGCCGAGAGAGGTGGAAATGCCGGCGCCGGTCAAGACGATGATGTTCTTGGAAGACTTCAACAGGCTCACCGCGTCATCGACAGAGTTGTACTTCAGAAGCTTTGCCCGCTTGGAGAGCTCACGGCTAAGGGCCAGACTCAGGAGGCTGAAATAGGCATCGTCGGGCTGGCCCTCCAGGAACCCTGGTGGGCGGATGCCAAAGGCCGTGAGGAGCTTCTTGGCCGTGATGACGCCCGAGTCGACCGTCCGCCTGCAAAACTCCTCGGGGCCGAGGGCGCGGAGCATTTGGCGGAACTTAACCGCCTCATCCTGCGTACAAGCCTCGGGGTCTACAAAACAGTGTCAGCTCATTATTATCTCTTGTTGAGAAAACAAAACAAATGTGGTTTTGAAAGAAAGAAAAATATTGATTGAATGACAGATAGGTTGTGGGTGTGGGTTACGAAGTTGCCGAGCACTTCGAACCAGGGAGGGATCTGTCCAAGCACACAAAGTGAACAGGCAAAGGAGGTGAGAAAGGCGCGTAAACAAAGGAGAGGGCGGGAACGGGGGGGAAACAAATTCAAAACAGAAGGACAAGGATCGTTTTTGCAATAAACTGACCGTCAGGAGAGAAACGTTCCTCAGTCAGGTCCTCGAGCGCGTCCTCGAAGAGAGACTCGGTCTCCCATGACTCGCCGAGGTCGTTGATGCGCTCCTCAAGCTCGTTGAGGGTCGTCTTGGGGCCGGCGCCGTGCTTGATGTCCGCCCGCACGTCGGCCAAGGGCCGCTTCTCCTCGTAGTTGACGATGGGCTTGACGCGCGTGCTGGGGCCTCTGGTGTAGCCGTTCGTGGCCGGTTGGCGGTCCTGGCCCGGATCCATGGCGATTGATTCGATGGAGTGGCGCAGAACGAGGGATAATATGAGGTAGAACCTCAAGAAATGCAAGGTTGACGATGCTCAATTTGGGGAAGTTGTAAACTCTATTGGACTTTCAGGACGAGTGTTTCGCCTGATGGTGGAGATTGACTAAGGCTGAAATTGGACAGAGAGCTAAGAGGAATGGGGGAAGAAGTTGGGAGAAGAAAGAGAGCGGGATTGTGTGAGGAAGAAGAATGGGAGAGAAGGGCTGGCGTGTGAATGTGTTTACGTGTAGAGTTCGACCAGTGAATTATTCTCGAGTCGGGCTAGTTCTCGAAGGACTACAGTACCTAGTCGAGTAGCATTATGCTTAAAGACTGAGGTGTCGATGGGTGGTCTCGCCTTGCTTGTCGGCTTTAACGCGACGCCAGAGGAAGAATCGCAGAACACCAAGGAAGAGCAACTGTCAAAAGCATGGATGAATTGCGGCCACGAGAATCTGAAGAGCGATGGACAAGGACAAGGACAAGGACAGGGGGAGAGAGAATGTAGCAAAGGGGAGAGAAAATTGAAAAGAATTGGGGGGAAACCTCGAAAATCTGTTGCGAAACCAGAGCGAACCAGAGCGCGGGTGGCGGCCAGAGAATCGGCTATTAACTGTAACCTAGTCCGTCTTGTTGCAAGTTCTACTATGGTATTCCCAAGAGCTACTCGGTGGACCGGATGGTAAGAAAGTGGAATTGAAACGCATGTAGTCTGTGAGATGAGCTAATAACAGAATCCCAGACCTCTCTTGCAAACACCTCCAGAATGATACACAGGGAGGGAAGCGGCAGCAAAAAGCAAAAGCATTGACCGTTCATCCCGGACTGACACTACGCCGCCTCCATGATGAGAACAAAGGTCTACCGCAGACAGACCACAATTTAATTCCTGGATTCCGTTCCTGGAACTTTAAACCTGTGTGCTGCGTTTGCGCTGCCTCTCCAACGCCTTTCAGTATGACACTTGATTGGCTTGATTGGCTTGGGCAAGTCATGTCAGTGGAGCCCGAAGTGTGTTTGTCCTCGAGCTCTCGACTTGAGGATAGCCTGACCCAACCAAATTGTATCACCGAGGACGATGGCAACAGTCACAGAGTCATCAACAGCACAGGTATCAGTATTAGAACAGACAAAGGGTATATATATTTCGATATTATAATGGATGTTCGCTCTATCAATACGAAACGAACCGCTTTTCTGTACGGCCCCATCTACTACTACCAACGCCCAGAACCCCTACCAACACCGTGGTAGGAGGACGATAGGTCAGCCTCCGAGACGCCGAATCCACGCTTTGCCTCTCCATATGTGCAGCTCCGTTATGTATGTACTACCTACTGTACAGCTTTTTTTTGTACTAAAATGGGTTTTCCTGCCAAGGAGGAGAGAGAGAGAGCAGATGAGCTCCTGTGTCTCCTCAAGGCACATGGTTTCTCGGGACTTCCACATTTCCCACTCTGGTTGTGACGCAACTCGAAGCAAGGAAATACATGGTGGTAAGACCGCGGGCTGCTGCTGCCTCTGGCGGTGAAAAGAGAAACAAAACAGCATGTCGGAAAACACCGAATGTTGGAAGTGGAAACTTCCAGAGTATTTATGGCCTTTAGTTCTCATTGAGGATGTTGAGAGTGGTGGCTGTCGGGCCCCACGCATCATCGTGATCTCCCTTGGGCAGAGAGCCGATCTCCTTCTAAGAATCTGTCTTCTTCTCTGCCGGAGGCTTCGGGATGCTCAATACGGGTACGTACTGAGCGTTGGCGCCCGACGAAAACCCCTCTGGCACCTCCTGGGGTTCGTCCGTGAGACCTTCATCGCCCAGCACTGTTGGCTCCTGCTGCGACGATTGTGATGCACCTGACTCCGGCTGGGCTTCCTGGCCGCCCGGGATTGGCTTCAGCAACTGGCCAAAGTCCGGATCTCCGCGGCGGTCGATGGGCGACCAAGCCGCCGCAATACTTCCCGCGACGATGCCTGTCATGACGGTCGCAGCGCCCAGGGCACTGTTGGATCGGGATCGAACGCTCTTGCTCCGCCTCCGCGAATCCGGCGTTGCTACGTTCGAGTGGCTACCAAAGCTGTCGCCGCGGGTCGGCGTCTGCGGCAGCCGATTGCTGATGGAGTTGGAGCGCGAATGCTCCCTGCTATGGGAGGGGCTCTTGTATCTCGGCAGAAACTCGCGGGGGTTCTTCATGGCGAACTTGAGGTTGTTTACTCGGCCGCCCTTGACGCGCTTGAGGAACGCCAATTCGTCTCGGACGTCGACGAGCGGGTTGAGATAGTGGTCGAAACGCTCCTGGTCGTCCGATACGGTAAGACCGGGAACCTTGACGTGTGCTCTCCGCTTGAGATAATCCGGGACCAACTTTTCGATCAGGCGATCCGGAATAAGGCGGATGATGACTCCCACAGGAATAGAGATGAAGCCGAGGACGATGGCGTAGCCCCACATTGCCGGCGTCTGCCCGAGCGGCGAGATGTTGAACGCCAGGCCACCGACCATGATGATCAGGACCTGACCGCCGCACATGAGGACGCTGATCCCGATGAACAGCCAATTCTTGGTCAGGCCTTCGAAGATGTTGAAGTGGTTGTCCAATCGCCGGTTACTGCGAGTACTGTTAGCAAAACAGCTGCTTTCGCTCGAAATCGAGTTTGGGGGGGGGGGGGGGGGGGGGGGGGGGGGGGTACCGGAAAATAAAAACCAAGGTTTAAAATAAGCAAACCAAACCAACGTTTTTAAACCAACCTTGTGAAAAAACAACCCACCCACAACGGAAAAAAAC